>NW_019396814.1:0-19988 GCF_000591075.1 Eurytemora carolleeae | reverse complement strand
ACCAGACATGTAGAATATGGAGGACATTACCTAAATGATTGACCAGACATGTAGAATATGGAGGACATTACCTAAATGATTGACCAGACATGTAGAATATGGAGGATATTACCTAAATGATTGACCAAACATGTAGAATATGGAGGACAACGTCTAGCTTTACATCTATGGTCACAGGATCCAATATGGACCAGTTCAATCAGTCTACTCTCCTCACAGGAAACCTTACCAACACATTTTCACCAAACTTTTTTTTGTATTTTTAAAATTTTGCTCATGAAATAGCAATTTGGGGAAAACAGGAGTGATTTATTGTATTTAGTAAACCAGAGAGGCCGAATTTAAAGAATTTGAGCGGCGGCTTAAATCTGAGACGCGGCTTAAATATAGTTGGTTCCACTTGAAATTGTATTCAATGTTTCAAGATTTAGGCAGGCAACCAATTGAAACCGGTTTTGGCGGATTTGAGACGCGGCTCAGATTCATTAAATTCAGGTTTAGTATTGTAAAACGTAAAGCATTTTTAAATCCACAGGCATTGAATATGAATTGTTCATAAAAAGATTAAAGAAGTTTTGTAAAATCTTTTACAGAGTAAACCACAAAGAATAAGACTTCAGAGACGACTGTACGGAGTTTGGACAGGTTTCTTTTACATCGTTGATTCCGTACACTCTACAGCTTGAAATCATTGCTTTCTTTAACAAATTATTTTGGACACCGCAGTAACAGACTGCTCTAAGACATAAGACCAAAAACTGAGTTTAATGTCGTCATGAAAGTCGTGGGTAACCCTGTGTAATGTATCGTACAGAAACAAGGTGAATAAAGGAATGCGTATACAAATATTCACCAAGCAATTCTGGCCTGTACAATAATACTGGCTGCTCTACGAGGGGAGGAAGGCCAACCACATCAATCTCTAGTCCGAACCACATTCTCCTCATTTTCTAGTCCGAACCACATCGAAATCCTCGTCCTTTCAATATTATTTTTTTTAACGTGTCCGATCCTTGAAAATAAATACATTTTTTAAAAATATGGCGACGCTAGGGCATAGATGAAATATAAAATTTTCCCAATTAAATTTTAGATTTGTGTAAAAATGAAAATGCTCCATAAACGATGTTCTACAAAAAAGCGTCTGTAAAGAGCCTTTCTTTCGCGGAAAATGCCGCAAAACATTCTCAAACTCCATGTAAACAGTTTTTTGTAATATTCCAGCTGAATTTGGGTTAGAGATATGACTTACAATTTTTATATGTGTTACGCGAGCCATGCTGCATGTATGAAGTCTATGTGGTGCCCCTGTGAATTCCTGAGTTCTCCCTGCGGTTCTGTACAGAATTTATTGTGAAAAACTAGTTTTAGAAGCTGTTTACAGACTGACTACGCAGGCGCAAGTTTTCTCGCGTGGAAGCGGGCAGTTTCTATCTTAGTATATATTTATTTGTCTTACAAGTTCGTCTATTATTAACCGTGCTAAGAATTCTAGGATCACTGCGGTAATTATTCCTTATATATATGTATGCATATCGTTTGTTTATGTTATGTTTGATATTTATAAATGTGTTTTGTTGGTTCCTTGCCACAGTTTTTTAATGCCTGAGTTGATTTATTTGTTGTATTCGTATGATTTATCACTCAAAGCTTTTTCTGTGGGTTTATTAAACTTATTTAGATTGAAGTCTCGGAGAAATAAACGTTCGGAACCTTATTATTATCCTTTTGTTATGGAGAGCGTTGAGAAGAGGAAGGCTTACAATCCTATCTTGAGAAATACCGCACGGTAGTTATAAAGAGTTCATTAGGTCTTTAGGAAAATCGCTAAGTAGCGAAACAATATGATTAAATACTGTTTGAATTCATAGGGTAGTGACCAATTAATTGTAGCGAATGATTTGAATAATATAAATTGAACATTATTTTTTTCTATAATTTTAAGCATGCGGCAGGCAGTAGTGATCTCTTAGTGGGGACAAAAAATCTACCTTATTTGTAAATAAATCAGAAATCAATGATTATTTTGTATGGGTTGAAATGGTATAAATTTTTATTTGTGAAAGTTATCCATTTTGGAGGCAGAAGAGATTCAATTTTTAACCTAAATAATGTTTGACATCCTTCTCGTGGATTTGAAGATTCCAACATCTCAAAATCCTTGGAAAACTTTATTCTAGTCATGTTTTATGCCCTAACGTCGCCATATTTTTAAAAAATGTATTTATTTTCAAGGATCGGACACTTAAAAAAAATAATATTGAAAGGACGAGGAGTTCGAGGTGGTTCGGACGAGAAAATGGGGAGAATGTGGTTCGGACTAGAGATTGATGTGGTTGGCCTTCCTCCCCTCGCTCTACAGTGTTTTGTAAAAAATACCTTTTTTCCAAATTGCCAGAAGGGACAGTCAACAGAAGACAAAAAAAGAATGGTTGACAAGAATAATCAAAATTATCGTATGAGTGAAAACAAAAATGCTTAAAAATGTATAAAAATGTTGAGTTCCTGGTGTAAATGGCATAGACTTGGATATGTCACATTATCTGAACCACAAACAGGATTATAAACGGGAGAACACTTCGTGCACGCGCACATAGCAGATCCAGATTCATCCCGTACACATTCAGCTCCCTCCACACATCGTAGGCTGGCACATGGACTTTCACGCTCACAAGCTCCAGAATGTACAGTGATCAAGTTCAAACCCAGTCTACAGGAATCCTAGAATATAATCAATCAATCATACAACATGATCTATTTATCCTAGAATATAATCAATCAATCATATAACATCCTCTATTTATCCTAGAATATTATCCATCAATCATACAACATGATCTATTTATCCTAGAATATAATTAATTTATCATAGAACAGGATCAGTTTATTCTAGAACATGATCAATTTATCCTAGAATATTATCAATTTATCCTAGAACATGATCAATTTATCCTAGAACATGATCAATTTATCCTAAAACATGATCTAGTTATCCTCGAACATGATATTTTTTAATGGGATTTTTTTTGTCCCCAGGACATCATCGGGTTGTTACGATCAAATCTCGTAATTTTTAATAGTGCAAAAGTTCGGTATTGTTTGTGTTTATATTGATCTACCAGGGATTGTAATCTGGCAGCACATTTATCCATCCACAACCATATATTATGCAGACATTTAGCCTACTGGAATCACTTTAAGGTAATTATTGAAATAAGAGTCAAATTCAAGATTTTTCAATTTTTTAATTCAATATTTACCTGTTTCATAGTGCACTGGTTTCTATACGTCTTTCCATTGGAAGCACAAACTGTCTGAGAAAAAGGAAAAAAGTAATAACCCTGTTTTGAAAGAGGAAAAAAGTATAAACCCTGTTCTAAAAGAGAAAAAAATATACAACATATAACCAGTGATGCACAGGGGGCGGAAACGTCATGTATGTGTGTCTGTACCAAAAGAGTGTGTGTAAAGTTTACCGAACCGAAGGCGCGTACTGTAGGTATATACAGTACATACGAATCTCCGTATTTGTAATGTCTAGGAGAGTACATTTGTTTATTGTTGATTGTTTACTTAAAATAAGTTTAATATACATGTAGTATATTATTTATATATTTAAGTCAACACTATAAGCCAAATTTGCATGCAAAAAATATAATTTGATTAAAGTTTTCAATAAACTAGTCGTTATTCAAGCTTAATTATAATTGACAACATTGTTCTGCAATTTCCTTGACTGTAGTCATGTGGTGTGTCTGTAACAAAAGAGTGTGTGTAAGGTGTACCGAACTTGTCTGCAAAGCAGTGCGACTGGCTTTCTCATGCCAGACCAGGGCCATTTCCTTTCCCTTTATTCCTATTCTCTGGTGATGCAATGTAAGATTGCATACTAAGGGATGCAATCTTACATTGCGTCCCCCAGGTTTGCGACCCTAAGTGGTATAATTGTGCTCAAAAGTTGGAATAAAGTATAAACCCTGTTTTCCTAGACGTTGAGATAAATCATACAAGATCTAATATAATGATGTTGGATTGTATCAGGATAAAAACAAATAGTATAAGGCCTCATGTATGATTACTCCGGGGAATAGAGATATATTTTTCACTATTCATTCACTTCTTCACTCTTTTCTTCATCTTTAGAAAGTACGTCAAAAAGTAAAATATTAATAACTAGGCTTTTAGGGTGCTTCGCGCCAATCTTTTATTTCCACATTTTCTCTTTGTATGCATTGTAAAAGAAAAACAAAAAAGTTCGCGGATTTTATAAAAAGGAAACGTGGACTTTCAAAATTTTTTGAAACCGAATATTGTTGGAGGCAAATTCTTAAAGTTTTGATCATCTAAAAACCTCTCCTGGGGTACTTTTTGATTCAAACGTGGTAAATAAAAGCTTAAAGGAGTTTCATGTCCAATTCACAATGGCATTTTTTTAAACTTTGTCTCTGATAAAAGTTTTTTTTTTATTTGATGAAAGATTACTTTCTATCTGATAATAGATTATTTTCTATCTGATAATAGATTATTTTCTATCTAATAATAGATTATTTTCAATCTAATAATAGATTATTTTCTATCTGATAACAGATTATTTTCTATCTGATAATAGATTATTTTCTATCTGATAATAAATTATTTTCTGTCATAGATTATTTTCTATCTAATAATAGATTATTTTCTATCTGATAATAGATTATTTTCTATCTAATAATAGATTATTTTCTATCTGATAATAGATTATTTTCTATCTGATAATAGATTAATTTCTATCTGATAATAGATTATTTTCTATCTGATAATAGATTATTTTCTAACTGATAAAAGATTATTTTCTATCTGATAATAGACTATTTTCTATCTGATAATAGATTATTTTCTATCTGATAATAGATTATTTTCTATCTGATAATAGATTATTTTCAATCTGATAATAGAGGAAGTTGAGCTTATTAGAGCTGGAGTTGCAGCACAGAGAAATTATATATTTTCTTGCGACTATAATATATGTAATAATTCCTTTATTCTTCATCCGATAAAGGCTTAAAAAGTGAATCGAGCATGTGACACTTCAAATTAAATTAACAGTCCCTTTAGGACTTAACAACTACAAATATTTTGTTTTACCTGGATAATTTCCGGACATTCTGCAATACAGGTACACACAGCTTTACGTTCTATCATTTAGTTCATTCAATTTTATTCAGATACCAAAATAATCCAAACTTTAAAAATTTCGTTCTCTCCCCTACTTCCGTGAAAGATTTCAAAATAAACGGATGCAATTTAATTTTTACTTTTAAGAATAGAAATGGTTTACCAAATTCTTAAATTTTTTTATCAAATATCTCAATGTCTTAAAGGATCGAATCTAAACATATTTCTAATCCAAGACTTATGCAATTTCCAGGTACTGTCACCCAGAGCATTAAAATCAATTAATATACAGTACAGTAAAATACAGTACAGTGCAGAACAGTAAAGCACCGTACATTACAGCACAGTACAGCCAGTACATGTTTAACAGTACAGTAAAATGCAGTAAAATCAAATATTATATTTGATCAGAGAAATTTAACTTATTTTTGTCCTGAGGAAAAAAGGTAATTGGTGTAGAACTAAACATGCAACATCGTGTTCGTGTCTGAGACTCAATAAAGTTATGAAGATATTTATTTATTTATTTTCATAGTGTTGGTTCAGCCACCCTGCAACTGCATATTCATTTGTTAAAAGATCATTATCCTTCCAATTACAGAGTGCCATAAAACATTTTCAACGGTACCTTAAAACTGTTATTATTTTATCATATTTTAACAGCATAGATGAGCCAGTAAATAACTAAAATCTATTACAAAAAAGTCAACAAAAATTCTGTCATAAATGGATGCTGAAAATCACATTTTCAATTACTGTCTCTTGAAAATAGAACTCTGAATTGTAAATGATGTGCAAAACAAATCGGAAAAAGCGTCATTCCACTAACGGTTTTAAACACCAAGTTTTCAACATTTTTAACTACACTCGGCTTGATAATTGGTTTAATATGCGTTCTAAAAACTAAACTCTTTGTAATTATCAGCATACAAATTGTAGGAAAATCTTGATAATAACAATTTGAATGCCTGCTAATTAATGTTTTTATTATTAACCTGAGGACACTGTACTGGTTAGTATTGTAAAAAGACAAGTATAATATTTAGCTGCCTAGCATGATATATTAGAACTTATTATAAAATAACATGCTTAGTTACAAGTGGGGCCGGTTTACAATCGGAATTCTGTTGCGCGGAATTGTGCGGATTTGCAATGAATTGTGCGGAATTGTACGGATTTGCGATTAATTGCGCGGAATTGTACGGATTAGCGATGAATTGTGCGGAATTTCTCTGACTTAAAGGGCTCGCAATTACGTTAAAACAAGAGACTGTTCTTGATTTACTATTTTCCTTTCAAAGGGAGTGTTAACGAAAAGTGAAAGCGGGTATAGGGTTACATCGAATAATATTCGATGATTAATAATGATTAATATGATGATAACAATAATATTCGATGATGCTACTAATCTTACATCTATCTGGGAAGTAAAAAGGAGAAAATTGTTAAAAACTACTCATACCGAAGAACGTAGCTTCCTTACAAATTCAGAAAGGTACAATACTCAACTCAGATCGTAAAAAAATCAATTTAATTCCATAAAAATCATTCAGAAATTGGTAAAACTAAGAAACATTTTGTTTTTTTTTCAGCATTGAAAAGTGTTAATTTTTCAAGTTCTCAAAGGTGTAAAGGGTTTCGTTGTGAATAGAATTATGGAGAAAGGGGGAATTTCGTTTAACAACCCTTTCCATAGTTTCCCCTTTATTACGGTTAGTTATTACTACGCATTGAAAAAGCTTAATGGTTGTAAATATTCATAATAAATTCAAAAGTTTTTGCAAAATTATGTAAGAAACTGTCTAGACCAGACTTCAGGTAAACATCAAGGAAATCAAACATTTATCAAATTTTACATTCTTAAAGATTTCAAATTCCATTCTCTAATAAGAGGGGGATTCAGGCTATATATCATATATCCTGTCATTGCATAGTGTAAAAAACCAAACATGATTGTCAACACAATTTGGAAATATGTTAAAGGCTCCTTTGTGAAGGTCCTGTAAATATTTTCAATTCTTAAAACAGGGGTAACAATTATGCCCTATAAAGCACCCCCCCANTCATACACCTAAACATACTAGTTACAGTGGAACCTAGAACACAGGCACCATCATACACCTAAACATACTAGTTACAGTGGAACCTAGAACACAGGCACCATCATACACCTAAACATACTAGTTACAGTGGAACCTAGAACACAGGCACCGTCATACACCTAAACATACTAGTTACATTGGAACCTAGAACACAGGCACCATCATACACCTAAAAATTCTAGTTACAGTGGAACCTAGAACACAGGCACCATCATACACCTAAACATACTAATTACAGTGGAACCTAGAACACAGTGGAATAGCGGGCCGACATTTCAGCAATAGTATGTGTATTTAGATAACATATATCTAGGATGCTATAAAAAGTTTACAAGGTTTGGTTGACTCAAAGCCTTGGCCTTTCATTCTTCTTCAAAAATGTTAATTAATGTTTATTATTAAAAATTACGTTATTTTCCCTTTGTCAGTTTGTTTGGACCCAAAGGTCAAAAAGACTAAATCAATCTGACTCAACAGATAGTGTTCGCTGGCAAGGATCAAAACGAGGAAGGAAAAACTTTTAAATAATTAGAAAAATATGCAAAATCTTATCAGTCCTTTAAAACAGAGAAATTAAGTAAAAGCGAACAGCTTAAAAGCGTTGTCTCACGCTTTCTTTATTTTTTTTACAGATGGTAAAAATTCCAGCTTAAAGATAATAAACCTTTCGTATATTCATCTTATTAAGATTTACCAGACTAATTTCATTAAATTTAAAAGCAGGGTTTTTTTTATTCCCGCCGGTTTTTACAATTTTTTCCCCCCCCCCCCCCTCCCTGGGGGGTAAAGAAGTAAAATAACTAAGAAGAGGGGAAGGAAATTGGAAAGCAGGGAAGGGAAGGAAATGTGAGAGTAGGGAAGGGAAGGGAATGGGAAAGTAGGGAAGGGAAGAGGAAAGTTATAATGCAGCGTTAACACCCCAACTAAAAATTGTCGCGCTACACGCCCAAGTTCATATATATTTAGAAAAAGAATAATCAGTCATTTTACCAATAAATTATAATGCAGGTTAAAAGAATAAAACAAATTTGGAAGTATACATTGGAAAAATTTTTTTTTAACAACATTCGATGTAATCTTAAGTTATATAAAGTTAGATTAAAACCAACCTTAGTAATATTTTTCTCATGTTGGCAGGAATCTTTCTGCATATGGCAGAGGGAGTCATAATCCATACCATCCGATCCACAAACAATATCTAGACATAAAGAAGGTGATTATAATCCATACCATCCGATCCACAAACAATATCTAGACATATAGAAGGGGATTATAATCCATACCATCCGATCCACAAACAATATCTAGACATATAGAAGGAGATTATAATCCATACCATCCAATCCACAAACAATATCTAGACATATAGAAGGGGATTATAATCCATACCATCCAATCCACAAACAATATCTAGACATATAGAAGGTGATTATACGATCCACAAACAATATATGATATATGTATTGAGGGGATTATAATAATCCATCCAATCCGATCCACAAACAATATATGATATATGTATTGAGGGGATTATAATGATCCATTCCATCCGATCCACAAACATTGAATTAAAGATCTTATGAGTCAAGTCACTGTGAGTATCAAAGAAAGTAATTTTATCCATTCTTCTCTTAATCTTCATTAAGAATTTACAAAAAATAATAATACTTAAATAATGACAAAATACTAGTGTGAAGAGTGTATAAACAAGTATGTATAGGATTAATCACAAAACTATACAAGACTAATAAATCTACCCAAAACTTTAACGATTTGAATGATAGATTTTGTTTTCTGCCTTTAATATGGCCTTTTAATGGTCTAACTATATGGGTTGGTAATAACAAAGGCATGATTCATTTTTCTGATAGCGTCTGTTCAAATCAGGGTTCACTTTCGTGTTTGGTGACTACACAGGACCAATATAAATAGCAACGGCGGTTACAATTATCAATCTATTTATCTTATCTTCCAATTAGAGACGAATCAGTAAACCAGTGTCCGAATTTAATGAATTGAATACAATTTTAAGTGAAACCAACCATATTTGAGCCGTTGCTTAAATTTAAGCCGCGGCTCAAATTCTTTAATTTTGGCCTCAGTTCTAAATGGGTTGGTTCCAAAGAAGGCTTATTTTCAATTTTCTAAAGTCTCATTCTTTGTATGTAAGACTGTTTATCCGACAGTGAAGAGTGCTCTATGTGTGATGTTTTCTAGAAATACAAGTTCAGGATTGTTTAACATTTTATCCTCAGTTTAATCTCTAGAAGTGCGGATTGTTAAATTGCACGTCAAACTAGAGTAAATTGCACATCAAACTAGAGTAAATTGCACGTCAAACTAGAGTAAATTGCACGTAAAACTAGAGTAAATTGCATGTTAAACTATATTAAATTGCACGTCAAACTAGAGTAAATTGCACGTCAAACTAGAGTAAATTGCACATCAAACTAGATTGAATTGCACGTCAAACTAGAGTAAACTGCACGTCAAACTAGAGAAAATTGCACGTCAGGGTAGATTAAATTGCACGTCAAACTAGAGTAAATTGCACGTCAAAGTAGAGTAAATTGCACGTCAAACTAGAGTAGATTGCATGTCAAACTAGAGTAAATTGCACGTAAGGCTAGATTAAATTGCACGTCAAACTAGAGTAAATTGCACGTCAAACTAAAGTAAATTGTACGAAAGATTGAAATAGTTTACGTTTACAAACATAACTTCTCTTATTGAAGAGCTATAGAAGAACATAACTTTTTTGAATTTCTAATATGAAGCCGGCCAGATATATTTGCTTTTACCATACTTTTGAATACCATTAAAACTAAAGGAGCTAGGAAGTCTCAAAGTCGTAACAGGAATGCCATATAGATTGTATCTTCTTATGTAAAGATCACTGTTATATATAAAGAGAACCGTGTTTTATCCAGTTTTATCTCAATTAATTTCATGACAAGATCGAGTTAATGTACAATTTATGTTCTCCAGTACTCTCTTGTCAATATAGTTTACCGACTGCCTACAGTGTGTCCCAATAAACATCGATAGAAACTAAGAGATCGACGACTTGCGTAAATTGTGTTTTAGATAAATGTTAAATATCTTGAAAGATTGTCGATTTTAAACTTAATTACCAAGTTTAATGTTTACTGGGATACACGGTATTTAGCCAACTAAGCAATTAGCGTTTCATGAATGTTATTTTTTTTTTCCTTGTATACTATACAGTATTAAAGGGACTGTAAGCGTTTATTTCAGTGGCTCTCTATGCAAAGATGACATGCCCAACTAAACCTTTATCTGATCAATGTCGAAGATATTCTCTGTTGATCTAGGTTTTTAAGTGTTAGATAATTCCAATATGATTTCCTGCAGTATAATTCGCAAGTCACTTTTTACAGAATCCACAGTTGAAATTAATCAGCTTACAAACTTATAGACATTGATATCTAATTCATTCTTTATCAGACAAAGGTTTTAATGTTGCTGTTATGAATCGGGCATTGCCATCTTGCATGAGGGTCACTTAAATGTACGCTGTACAGTTCTTTCAAAGAATATAAAGAATACAACATGTACAATTTGTCGCATTGTGAACTATTCGTTAATGATTGCAACGGAACATTTTGTTGCCAGAAGGATTTCTTGAGCTGTCTTGCGTGTTTCAAAGGTTTTTCAAATTTCGATTGTAAATCCATGCCTAGAGAATTAAACCAAATTAGGTTTAAAGAAACATTTCAATTGTATGTCTAAATACTGGAAATGTAGAACAAATTGCAAAAATTTCGAAACTTTCATTTTATTTTTGGATGAAATCATTAATAAATTGCAGCATCATGGCACCTGTACTTAAAAAGAAGCATTTCATGTACAGCAACTTGGAGTGCAAAAACAGTTTCTGGAAGTTGGAACTATACTTGTATAAAATTAAAAAGTCTAAAAGCTATTAAGTGTGTATTTTTTAACTATAACTATAGCTCCTCTCAAGTTTTAGCTTATTTTGGCATTTTATTTATACTCTATTTGTCAAAGAAGTGGTTCTTCTCTTGAATGCTAAATAATATTGATATAACGTTGTATCAAAAATCAAATCTAGAATTAGTTAAATTGCACAGGTCTACACGTCTATTGTGGCCATTTTCTCTTACACTGAATGAAAAAAAATATTTTTTGCTAAGGTATTCCTGATTTCTAAGTTCATTAGAAGTATAGAACCAATATTTAAGGCAGTTTAAACAAGCGAAACACGAATGTCCACTGTAAGTACGCAGTTTATGCTTGTAGATATCAAAACAGTACAGTATACCAAATAAATTATTGATATATACCTGATAAATCTTGATATACATCTTATTCACGTTCTCTAAGTATGCAGTTTATACTTGTAGATATCAAAACAGTACAGTATACCAAATAAATTATTGATATATACCTTGATAAATCTTGATATACATCTTATTCACGTTCTCTAAGTATGCAGTTTATCCTTGTAGATATCAAAACAGTACAGTATACCAAATAAATTATTGATATATACCTTGATAAATCTTGATATACATCTTATTCACGTTCTCTAAGTATGCAGTTTATACTTGTAGATATCAAAACAGTACAGTATACCAAATAAATTATTGATATATACCTTGATAAATCTTGATATACATCTTATTCACGTTCTTATACAATTAAATTTACATAAAAATAATATAATACAATATATCAAAAATAAATCTTAAATGAAATAACAACATATGCTGTACTGTACTCAAATGTACATGGTTCGTAAATGTAAATTGTGCTTAGTTGTACTGTACCTGATTTAGTAGATTCCGGGCAGGGTCCCTTGCATACACATCTAGCTGAAGCAAGATCAAAGGAAGGAAGGCACATTTGGTTCTTAGGACACTCAAGGTTCAAGCAGGGATCCCGGACACAGGGACCTGGAAATATATTTACATTAGTTAAGTATTAATTAAGTAAAGAGTTTACAAAAAGAAAGAATTAATGAACTCTAAGAATGTCACGGGTTTTAAGAATTTAAAGAAAAGAACAAATGAATTTTTCTAATCCCTAAATCTGTATAACATTAAAATGCAAAATCATGGGGATTTTAAACTCAGAGTTTGTGGCAGAGATTCAAATCCTTCGCCGAATTTCAGGATTATTACGATTTCAACTTGTTTTCCGAGTTTCAAAGAATTTAAAAAATTTTAAGAAAATCACCTGTTTGAACAAATTTAACAGGTTTCTGAAGTTTACACTGAGCCAGCTGACGGTAACAATCATTATCATAAGTCAACCCATCTGACCCACACACTGGCCTGCACATTCAGAGATACTTTTATACCTTACTCTTCATGAAGCATATTCTTTTTATCAAAGATTTTACACTAAAGGATAATTTTTGGTTTGCATAACATAATTTTTTAATATTTTTTTTAAAGGATCATTGAAAAAATTATGAACTTAATAGCATTTTTTTTCTTCTTAAAATATTTTTTGAAAATATTTTTTAAATGTTTAAATTAGCCAAAACAATTATTGTTATTATTGAATTATTATTTTCTAATAGCATTTACTTAGATAAATTTTCCAAATTAAATTATGTTTTTTATATATATTTGAGAAATTCGGAGAAAAAGTGTAAAAAAGGATAATTACACATGATTGTTGGCTAATAAAGTGCATTCACGCAAACTTAACTTTTGTTTGCTTAACTTAATGTTACAGATCAATATTAGCTTAGAAAATATCTATCTAATGGATTGTATGTTTAGCTTAATTTTATTAAGTCTTTATCTACATCTGAGCTCAGCATGACTAATCTAACTGTATACTACCCTGAACCCTTTATCTGAACTCTGCAGCATTAATCTAACTGTATGATGCCTGAACCCTTCATCTAAGCTCTGCAGGACTAATCTAACTGTATAATGCCCTGAACCCTTTATCTGAACTCTGCAGGACTAATCTAACTGTATAATACCCTGAACCCTTTACCTGAACTCTGCAGGACTAATCTAACTGTATAATACCCTGAACCCTTTATCTGAACTCTGCAGGACTAATCTAACTGTATAATGCCCTGAATCCTTTATCTGACCTCTGCAGGACTAATCTAATTGTATAATGCCCTGAATCCTTTATCTGAACTCTGCAGGACTAATCTAACTGTATAATACCCTGAATCCTTTATCTGAGCTCTGCAGGACTAATCTAACTGTATAATACCCTGAATCCTTTATCTGATGTCTGCAGGACTAATCTAACTGTATAATTCCCTGAACCCTTTATCTGAACTCTGTAGCACTAATTTTACTGTATAATGCCCTGAACCCTTTATCTGAACTCTGCAGGACTAATCTAACTGTATGTATTATGCCTGAACCCTTTATCTGAACTCTGCAGGACTAATCTAACGGTATAATACCCTGAACCCTTTATCTGAACTCTGCAGGACTAATCTAACTGTATAATACCCTGAACCCTTTATCTGATGTCTATGGCAAGGTTGAATGATTTATCCGATATTGACATTACTCTGTCTAGTGTCTACAAATATACACTGGGGACACTGAGAATAAAAACTTCATGCTAATTAAATAACAATTTAATGAGTGAATGAAAGGAAATTTAAGTGCATTTTTAAGGCTTATTTTGGCTATTTTTTCTCTCTCTGCAGAGACTTTTCTTTTCAAGCTATTTGAAAACGGACGTGTAAACACTTCAGGGTCAAAAATAGTTAATTACAAATACGGATAAATCAACTGCTTTATAATCAAGGTTTAAGCGTGCAAATTGCATAAGCCCGCGCAATTACAGTGAACTTGTTCTTGCGCTAGGTAGCGCGAATTATGCGCAATTAGTATGGAAATCGCTTGAAATTCTTATTTTTGATCCTGTCTCATGAATAAGTAGGATATATATATATATAGGTTTAGAGAAGTATATCCCTGATGGAAGGAGAGCACTGATGAGGGCATCTACAGCTTGGTTTTCCTTCCTTGGCCAGGTCACATACAGCACCATAGCTACAAACAGTACCCTCGCATTCAACAGAACTATCTAGAAATAAACACAGATTAGTATCAACAGAACTATCTAGAAACAGACAAAGATTAGTTTCAACAGAACTATATGGAAACAGAAACAGATCAGTATCAACAGACTATTTAGAAATAGAAACAGATAAGTATCAACAGAACTATCTAGAAACAGACACTTATCAACAGAACTATCTAGAAACAGACACAGGTTAGTTTCAACAGAACTATCTAGAAACAGAAGCAGATCAGTATCAACAGAACTATCTATAAACAGACACAGATTAGTTTCAACAGAACTATCTAGAAACAGACACAGATCAGTATCGACAGAACTATCTAGAAACAGACACAGATTAGTTTCAACAGAACTATCTAGAAACAGAAACAGATTAGTATCAACAGAACTATTTAGAAACAGATACAGATTAAAGGTATCAACAGACTATCTAGAAACAGACACAGAGTAGTATCAACAGAATTATCTAGAAACAGATACAGATTAGTTTCAACAGAACTAACTAGATACAGATACATATTATAGATATTAACAAAACTAACTAGAAACAAACTCATTATCAAACAAAACAATCTAGTAACAATAGTTTTGGTTTACGTATGAAAAGATTAATTATAATATGGAAATTGCAAGAAATGCTAAATGCTAACAAATTAAATGCTTCATCATGGTAAACTATAGTTGTAAAATGTTTAATGTTGAATAATAAAATAAAATAACAAATTAATTCTATTGTTTTTAAATTTTATTTATTAACCAACTTACTAACTTATTTGAATTAGGGTCATATAGTTTTTAAGGCCAGTGCGATGCAAAACTCAAATAAACGTTATATATCGAAGAAAAACTTTAATATTTAAAAATAAATCGAACTTTATGGTTTAAACTACACATAAAACGGTTAAATTACGCTTTAATATTAAGCATACATGTCAGGATTCAGGAAAGCCATTTTATTATGTTACCCTTTGGAAATTCAAAATTTTTTCGTTTTTATCTATAGATCTACAATACTAGAGCAGTTCTTATAGAAAACACAGAAAATTTCAATCTTACGCGAGCAACATATATTTCATCTTGACTGGGTACTTCATGTTAAGTTCTAACTTCTAACTGCTAAATCCATCAAAGTAATCAAGATTCAAGGGAGGGTTTCTGAGTTTTGAGATAAAATGAGGGTACGGTGGAGGTTTTATGAAACAATCGAATTTTATTTTAATTATTAATTTTTTAATCATATGAATATTTGATTTAAACAATTCCTTCCCCCTCCCCCGCGCCAAAAAAAAACAGCTGCTGTCAACAAGTATATATGATCATGGTTCCATATTCCAAAAGAGAAAATCCGCGAAACCATTCCAATCTGATTCAAAATGGATGAGGCAGCAATAGGTTATCTGCGTCATATTTCTTTTGCTATCACTCCTAAAAACGACGAGCTTTCCGATTCTCACTTACAAATTCAATGCAAGATTAAATTTATGATTTAAATTATAGATATTGTAAATTTGCGACCCTTTCACACTTCAACATTTATTTGTTTAATACATGTAGTAAATGCCGTACTCTCTCGCAGTAAACAGTATGGAGTCTCTATATAAACTATTTATATTTGGATTCTAACAAATATTTAGAATCTTTTTTTTAATGAAAAATAAAGTGGTTACAATTCCCAAAACTTTTGATGTATTTTCTGTGTTTAACAGTTTTCATTTTATACATTAAAGCCTTATTGCCCATTGTTTATTAAACACGCAAAACTAACGAAAACTCTGTGCGTCCAAGATGTAACGAAGCAAACAAGATTTGATGTGATTTTTAAAATTTTTAAAATTAGCATAAAAAATTGACGGAAAGGTGTTTATAAGAAAAGGCTGATGAACCAAAGATATCTAGGGGCTCCTTTCATATGAACTCTTTAAAAATGAAACTTTTTTTCGAACTTGTTTTTTCCCCTCCTGTTTGTTCCCCTCCTGTTTGTACCCTCCTGTTTGTTCCCCTCCTATTTGTTCCCCTCCTGTTTGTTCACATCCTATTTGTTCCCCTCCTATTTGTTCCCCTCCTGTTTGTTCCCCTCCTGTTTGTTTCTCTCCTGTTTGTTCCCCTCCTGTTTGGTCCCCTCCTGTTTGTTCCCCTCCTGTTTGTTATCTCCTACATCGGTCTGATTAATTAGTTTGTAAAGCCTAGAACCACAACGCCAGCTTGTTCATGTTTTATTGATGAGAAAACTTTTCACATTTGCATGTTGATGACTTTATAATACTTACTTTCTATACTTCACTTTATTAGGACATTGTATATATATAATGGTAGAGAGATAAACAATCCATATCCGTATCCATATTAAATCCTTGCATCCATATTTTTCAATTGGGTCATGTGAAGTTTGCAATAACTTTCGGTCTGATCGGTTCATTTGCTTCGATGTTTATTTGATACAATTTACAAACAAACAAACCCAGAGACAAACAATAAAAGCATTTAGATTATGGATCTTTTTATTTAACAGTGATAACTATAGAAAACTGTGGAATTATTGTTACTTAAAGGTTTTTATTGAAAATTTACAAAGTATTTTGTTATTGGTTATTGTTAAAAACCTTTTAAAAGACAGAAGGAAGACGACAAAACTTCTAGTGTTAAACAGAAATCCATCAACGTTGGGTATGTTTAGTATGGATGTATTGATATATAAAAATTATCAGAAGCTTTCAAACGAATGGTTAGTGTTATTTAACACTGTTCAATAAAAATGTTATGTTCTTCTACAATATGATAAATCATTCATGGTTACTTTAAATCATTATGTTGTTTGTTCTTTTTATTTAATTATTTAATTGTAAATGAAATGGGAGAATTTATTGCTCGAGGGTGAAATTTAAGAAATTTAATTCATTTATTCCATTATGATATAAATTTAAAAACAAAAAATCCCCCTCTTCCCCATTTTGCTTTTTAAGTTAAAAAAAGGTTAAATGGGAAAGCTCAGAATCTATTCAAAATCGTTAGTTCATTCAAGAAACAAAGGAAATTAAAGGGGGGGAGGGAAATTTAGAAAAACTGGAGAAAAAGTTGCATGATTTTTTCCAAAAAAAAATCTAATGTACGCCTCTGCAAAAGGTTCGCTCTATAATGGTGCGCCTCTGCAAAAGTTTATGCCTCTCCAGAAAGTTGAACCTGTGCAAACGTTACATGTAATAAGTTACATGATTTTTTCCAAAAAAATCTAATTTACCCTCTGCAAAAGGTTCCCTCTATAATGGTGTGCCTCTGCAAAAAGGTTGCGCCTCTGTAAAAGGTTGCGCCTCTGTAAAAGGTTGCGCCTCTGCAAAAGGTTACGCCTCTGCAAAAGGTTCATATGCAAATGAGTACTCATTTTAATGGAAGTTCTTCAACAAAAAATCGGGCATTCAAAAAAGTTGCGCCTCTGCAAAAGGGTTGTGCCTCTGAAAAAGGTTGCGCCTCTGCATGAAGTTGTCGGATATGTTGGTGAGCCTCTGCAAAAGGTTGCGTCTCAGTAAAAGGTTGCACCTCTGCAAAAGGTTCCACCTTTGCAAAAGGTTGCGCCTCTCCAAAAGGTTTTTCTTTGCAAAAGGTTGCGCCTCTCCAAAAGGTTTTTCTTTGCAAAAGGTTGCGCCTCTCCAAAATATTGTCCTTTGCAAATGGTGCGCCGTTGCAAAAGATTTACCCTCTGCACCCCAGTCTCAAAGTTGCATGATCCGTGCCGGCACAACACATACTGTATATACATTCAATCGTACCGTCCAGTCAGGTCACCCAGTGACGAGTCTACCCAGCATGTGTATGTAGCCTGGCAAAATCACAGCGGAATAGGTCGTCCCATTTTTCTCATGTTTCCTGATAGTCCCTCTGTAATATACAGCATGGCAGGTGGAATATATTTAGTTCCTTGATGCAATAATACCATTCATCAGGTGTGTGCTGCCAATTTAATAAAGGAGAACATATATTTACTGAATATTTATTCATTCCTTAAGAAACATTAGCCATGATGTTTCATTTTTGAGGTGAGAGAGGAGGGTGGTGGATATTATACCATCCCTTGAGGATTTTATACTGAAGGGACAATGAAGGAAATTGTGAAAATTCCACACTTTTCAAGATAGAAAAACGACAATATCTTCCAGCTCGGATAGAGGTAAAAAGGTTCTATCGTGAATCTGTCGCTAAGTTTCCTTAAAATCAAGTTTACAGTTGTTTAGAGGCTCACAAAAAAATATATTCTAAATTATGGAAAACCATGATTTTGATCTTCCATCTTGCAAAACAATAGCCCTTATACACACCCTTCCACGTGTAGACCTAATGTGTAAACATAATATATTATGAGTGGAATGTAACTGTTGTAATGAATGATTATTTTCTTTTATCGTCTACTAATGAATTGATTTATTGCTCCTGCTCTATACATATTGTCCAACCATTTCTAGCATATGCCTCTTCTACACTGTACAGGGTGTCCCAAACAACATGAAACTGACTGAATTTCGAAATTTTCTTATAAAGAATTAGCATTGTATTTGTAATACATAATTCTTAAACTCAAAATAAAGTTAAATAATGTAAACGGTAAAAGGATGTTTGATCAAAACTGATAACGTGTCTGAAAATCTGTATGTAGATGTGAATACCTTTTTTCAATTCATTACAAAACACTGTACTGACCATCTCAAAATCTTTATTAGAGTTCTATTTATATATTGGGACACCCTGTATATGCACACATACACTTTACAACAAGGCATTAATTGTTATAAATAAGACAAATTACACAATAATACTAATGATAGGTCCAAACCAGGGGAAATCGAAATTTTTCCTACCTCTCAGGAACATATCTTGTGAATATAAATGGTTTCTGGATGTAATTTTAATTGACAGTTCATTTTAAGAGTTTTATGTTAGATTTAGGGAAAATATTTTAACCATTTGCTTACGCAAAAATCGAAAAAGATAAAAAAGATTTTGTTTTAAATGTTATCGATATTTTTTACATCGTCAATTTTAAAAAGGAAAAATTAACAAAGAAAGAATATTTAAAAGCGTGAACAAGCCTAAATTAAACTTAAAACTTGGTAATTTTTTTTAAATCAGGACATTGCATTTGCATATTCATTTTTTCTAGTTGTGAACATTTTGTTTGTTTTCCCCATGTTAAGCATAGAATGTAGTGCACATAATTTATTCGAATACAGTTGTCCCAGGATCCTGCAATATTGGCTGGTTTAGAAATATGAGAATATAGGTTTGTGTCTAGTGTATGTGCTGAGAATATTCTTTTTAGTTTATGTAAATTGTTCTAGTATTACATTGTAGACCTTTGAATACCAACACATTCCCGGACCCTCGGTTCAAATAAATTCAACAAATAATTGAAATTCAGCCAAGTTTTGAATAAATTTTAATTAAATTTAATCCGAAAAGAGCTGGGTTGTATAGTAAAGATATGCATTACATTTTCAACCCGAAAAGATTAGAAATTTCCCTAAGGATGATAAAAAAAATCACTTAGTCTAAATTTTAATAACTTTGACAAAAAATCTTCAAAACTTAGCGCGAGTTTGTCAAAATTAAGAAAAATCACTTTGACGAATTTACAAGTTGTTACGCGAGCCATGCTGCGTATAGAAAGTCTGTTTGTCGCCCCTG
>NW_019396813.1:154564-161425 GCF_000591075.1 Eurytemora carolleeae | reverse complement strand
CTATAGGTAAAAATGAGCACAAATATATAACATATCTATATATATAATAAAGCTTTTCGTTCATGTATATATATTTGTATATTTAAATATATGGTAGCTTTAGCTGGCAATGCCTCTGGACCGAATTTGCTGTAATTTTTTGAGGGAACCCATGGGTACCATGGGGTAACAAAGGCAAAAAAATGAAATTATCTTTCAATAGATTTTTTTAAATTCAATTTTTGTTTTTAAGTGTTTCTAAAATTCCACGGGCAACGCCGGGCACTTCCGCTAGTTTATTATAAAAAGCATCTAATTAACTACTCCCTGTAATCGAATCTAATTTAATCTTTCAGACGTTCTAAATTCCTACCCTGAATTTTATGATGCTTGTAGGTTGAGGCTTCCAGGGGTTTATAGTAGATGTAGTAGTAATCAACAGTTCTGAATAAAAATAAAGGCCTTGTTCACTAAATTTAAACGGATTGTTTAATCAATGATTTAAGAAATAAATGAATAAACTTGCGAGTTTATGTCCATTCCCCCCCCCCCCTCAGAGCAGGAAAAAAAATTCGGGGGGGGGGAGGATGTCTTAGAAATATTTACCCCTCTGTATAATGCCCTCTATTTTAAAGAATTACATGCCAGTTTCACAATGCTACACATAGATTCTAATCGTCGAGATATTCTCAAATAGTACAATAAGTACAATAGGTGGAATAGGTGGCAACAGAGAAATGGACCAATTATACACGACGTCACAAGTGTCAAATATGATGAGAAAAAGTTAACATGTTTTCCAAGATTATAATATTATAATATTATCACTAGAATACTAATTCAAATTTAAAGTAAACAGCGGTTTTAAGCAGCGGGCTAGAAATGTAAATGATTTATCTCTATTTCAGAAAGGAAAATGAGGATTTCTTTCTAAATGTTGTTTAGAACAAAGTTTAATTGGCACTGGGCATTTAACCTTTTCAACCATCGACAGTTTATTTCTGTTAAAAAGGACTGTAAGCATTATTTCAAGTGAACCTCCATCAAAAGATGACTAGGTCCGATTTACAACGGTACTCTTGAAATCTTTGTTTGATTTAGTATAAATTACACATCCGTGTTTTTCTTTCTTTATAAACTGTTTATTTTCATTTGCGGGTTCTCTGCAATAGGGACTAGCGCATTTCTTGCTTATCAGAGGGAATGGAGAAAATATAAGAATTTAACACTTTTTGATTCAGAAAAAATCTTCTACAATTTTATTGAATTGGATATGTTCTCAAGGGTAACGTTGCAAATTTGGCATATTTTGATGTAGGGTCACTTAAAATTACGCTTACAGTCCCTTTAAATAAAAAAAAATTAGACTACATTGCCCTTATTCTTACTTGTAGTAGATTTTTGGTCTTTTCCACTCCAGATAGATCTTCAAGGTTTCATAACACGTGGCGTTCGTTATATACGGTGCCGAGGGTTCATCTAAATATATTGTTCGTTATATACGGTGCCGAGGGTTCATCTAAATATATTGTTCGTTATATACAACGGTGCCGAGGGTTCATCTAAATATATTGTTCGTTATATACAGTGCCGAGGGTTCATCTAAATATATTGCTCGTTATATACGGTGATGAGGGTTCATCTAAATATATTGTTCGTTATATACGGTGCTGAGGGTTCATCTAAATATATTGTTCGTTATATACGGTGCTGAGGGTTCAACTAAATATATTGTTCGTTATATACGGTGCCGAGGGCTCATCTAAATATATTGTTCGTTATATACGGTGCTGAGGGGTTATCTTAATATATTGTTCGTTATATACGGTGCTAAGGGTTCACCTAAATATATTGTTCGTTATATACGGTGCTAAGGGTTCATCTAAATATATTGTTCGTTATATACGGTGCTGAGGGCTCATCTAAATATATTGTTCGTTATATACGGTGCTAAGGGCTCATCTAAATATATTGTTCGTTATATATGGTGCTGAGGGTTGATCTAAATATATTGTTCGTTATATATGGTGCTGAGGGTTCATCTAAATATATTGTTCGTTATATATGGTGCTGAGGGTGTTCATCTAAATATATTGTTCGTTATATACGGTGCTGAGGGTTCATCTAAATATATTGTTCGTTATATACGGTGCCGAGGGTTCATCTAAATATAGTTTTCGTTATATACGGTGCCAAAAGCTCATCTAAATATATTGTTCGTTATATACGGTGCTGAGGGTTCATCTAAATATATTGTTCGTTATATACGGTGCTGAGGGTTCACCTAAATATATTGTTCGTCATATACGGTGCTGAGGGTTCACCTAAATATATTGTTCGTTATATATGGTGATGAGGGCTCATCTAAATATATTGTTCGTTATATACGGTGCCGAGGGTTCATCTAAATATAGTTTTCGTTATATACGGTGCCAAAAGCTCATCTAAATATATTGTTCGTTATATACGGTGCTGAGGGTTCATCTAAATATATTGTTCGTTATATACGGTGCTAAGGGCTCATCTAAATATATTGTTCGTTATATATGGTGCTGAGGGTTGATCTAAATATATTGTTCGTTATATATGGTGCTGAGGGTTCATCTAAATATATTGTTCGTTATATATGGTGCTGAGGGCTCATCAAAATATATTGTTCGTTATATATGGTGCCGAGGGTTGATCTAAATATATTGTTCGTTATATACGGTGCCGAGGGCTGATCTAAATATATTGTTCGTTATATATGGTGCCGAGGGTTGATCTAAATATATTGTTCGTTATATACGGTGCCGAGGGTTGATCTAAATATATTGTTCGTTATATATGGTGCTGATCATCTAAATATATTGTTCGTTATATACGGTGCCGAGGGTTGATCTAAATATATTGTTCGTTATATATGGTGCCGAGGGTTGATCTAAGTATATAAAGAAATGTCGCAATAAAAAAGCATTTTTAAGCGGATTAATGACATATCAGACACAAATTTAATAACTATGCTATAATTTAAGAGGAATTTAGCAGCTAGGCTTAACTGGGGAGCGCTGTGGCTAGAAATTTTCGTATATTTTCCTCTAGTTTAAAAACTTACAAGTATCCGTTGTAAATGAAGCGTTATCTGAAGGTTGTCCTTCTCCATCCTCTCCTATAGCAGTTACCCAGATCACATATCTAAATCAAACCAATCTTCAAGAATCTAATACAGAAAATGGGAGTTCTGAGCAGTTACCCAGATCACATATCTAACCATATCAATCCTCAAGAATCTTATACAGAAAATGTGAGCTTTAAGCTGTTTTACAACGTCAATTTAAATGTCAAAAATTTGGGGGGTAGGGGGATTGTCATTGCAATTATATACCCCCCCCCCTTTATCCCAAAATAAATCTATTGACGATATATATTGTTTAGAAACCCCTACCAAATGTGTGTTTCACAGTGACGTTTAAGAACTGATATGAACTGTTTACTTTAAAAAGTGCTGAAATTGGGGGAAAAAAGCTCCATTTGTGGAATGTCCACTGGGGGGAGGGGGCATGGCAGTACAAAATTTGACACCAGAAGTCATGTTTTTTCATAACTCAGCGAATAAAACCCTAACAGCGTAACTAACTTCTGGGCCGGGATATAACAGATTTTTCAAGAAAATATACACCCCTGACCGATCCCTACCCTACCTGGTGTAAGGTTGAAGCCCAGTAAGTTTATATTCTGGTTTCTGTCCGTCAAACGTCTTGATGTCGGTGAACTTGTGCTCGTAGAATACCCTGTACCCCTTGATCAGGTTGTAGCTCGTAGACATTGTCCATGTCAGCAGCATACTCTCTAGTAACAAAGGGAGTGTTCACAAAAAATAAGATTATTTTATTGATTTCAAATGTTGATGATAATGAAATACTTAAGAAATAAGAAATAATAAATAGAAATAAATAGAAATAAGAAAACTTATTCTTAAAATCTTATTTTTAGAAGTCTTATGCGATTAAAAAAAATTTTTGCTTGCAAAAACTTTGAATGTAAAAAGGCTCCTTGTCGGTACAAAAAGAAAAAATCTCAAAATAAAAACTAGGAAAAAAATTGGTTTTCTATATATTAAAAAAGTGGTCCCTGTTCGTCTGTCTAAAGGATTGTCTATTTGTCCGATCAGATCATGACTCATAAATCCTTTGACCAATTCGCCTCAAATTTTGAGTGGGGAACTCGGTAGAACTACGGGAATATTCTTAGCTTTGTTTAAAGATTCTAAGTTAAGAACGTTGACTTTAATAGTGAATTAAAATTCGGTGATGGTGATGGAAAATTTAGTCTCCAGACAAAGCTGGGTTTCCGAGCTAGAGAGGATACAAATTATAACTCTTACTTGACTCAATGAGGGGAGCTGAGAGATTCTCCGGTTTACCCAGTACACTTGAGTTTAGGGCTCTGCTTGATGGCAAAACTGGAAGATCTGGAAGAGTGAAGGAGGAGGAGAGAGGAGTGGAGGAGGAGGAGGGAAGAGGGGAGGAAGAAGAGGGGGGAGAGGAGGTAAAGTATGGTAAGGAACTAGAAGATGTGGATATGGAAGATGACTCCGGCAGAGTTGTGACAAGAGCTTGAATAGTTGTTGAGTAAATCGAGTCATACTCTTCCTCATACTCCTCATCTAGTAATAATTTAAACAATCATGAATTAATGAAGGTCAATCCGTCCTTCAGTGCAGTCGGGGCCTTCGTTCCTCAGAAAAATGTAAAATTCAGTTGTTTAAGGGACTGTAATAGAAAACAATAATAGGGCAAAAACAGCGCAGAAACTGAACGTTCATTTTTTATATCATTATAGGCCATTGCAGTCTTTTAAAATTATATTCTTAAAAGAAACTAAGGATCTATAGACGAATATCGGCATCAGTCACTTCTCACGAGTTTCAAGATATAAAAATATTAACCTGCTGTTAAATCTTGTGCTCTTGAGAATTCTATGCAGCCAACAACAAATAACCAGACCGTTAATCTAAAAAATAGGCAAATAATGTTTATTATTATTCTAGAAAAATAAAAATCTTGCACGTCCACATTACAGCGAGATTCTTAAAATTTTGGAATCAATTTCTTTTATTTTGGAAAGAATACTAAATGGTTTATAGTTTGCAATTAATGTTACAATTTTCACACATCTATGAAAAGGTAAAGATATCCAAAATGGGCACTATTAATTTGCAGAACAATGTACTTCATCCCCTTATTAATCTTATCCTTGCAGGAGATATCGAGATATCGAAGAAGAATTAAATCAATCCGAAAATTTTTTTTGACTTAAAAGACTCAAAAAGAGTCAAAATTAATGACTAAAGACTAAAAAACTAGATTTTTAACTTTTCACACATTATAGTTTATTAAGACAGATATTTTTCCTGTTTTGCACTAGGGNCCCCACCCTGTATCAGCCCCTGGATGGAGATCAATCCTTGAACTCGAGATTCACATTTCACGACACAAAAATTCTGACTGTATTCGAAACAGTTCGGTTGCAAATTACAATATCTTTGAAGTGATTTTCAAAAATACGAGAAAAAGAAGATGACGCGAATTCCATTGTTATCTGATTTTTTTTTGTAAAATAATTTTAGCATTTAAATGTTGTTTTACAGCAGACTATTTTTTTACTATTCGCTACAAGTCTGAAAGAAATACCAGAATTTCTTGTATTTTTTAATTTTCATGAATTTTCAAAATCTTATTTTATTAACTAAATTGGGCGATACATAGAACAGTAACCGTCCATGATGATATGTAAGGCCCCTTATAAAATTTTAACTCTATCCGGATGTTTCCTAGAGAACTGTTTATTTTGGTGTTAAAGATTGGAGATAATCTAATATGATATGGGACGCTCTGTATATTGCACAATGATCAAAATAAATCCAACTTTTCAGACGCGTATTCAGGATTTCAGCCAGGAGGGGGCAAGATTTCCATGATCACCAGCTCTTTTATAGCTTCGATTTCTGGGATTTGCTGGCTCACACATTTCAATGATTTTCTCAGTAGAGAGCTGAGACAGCCTTATATAGGTGTAAGGCCATAAATTTAAGATCGTTAGGTATCTTAAAATTTTGCTAACATGAATTTAGACAAATCCTTAGTCTAATTGTCATTGCCAGGTGTTACTTTTTAAACGTAGTTTCCTTTTAATTTTGTATTTTCCAGGAGGGGCAGGAATTTTGTTATAGCGTTAAAATATAGAGATATTCTAATACAGGGTGTCCCAAAAAATATTGAAATTCAGTGGAATAATTTGGGGTTATTATGAATTGAATTAATTCGTAAATATTGTTTTTTTTTCTGCAGAAATAAATGATTTGATTTGATTTGAAACCCACCTAAACCTTTTTATTTAACTAATTCAAGATTTGGGTCCGTCCTAGAGAACGATTTTTGGACCCCCACCCTCCTCTCAATTTTGTACATTTACTTTTTATAATTTATGGTTAGGTTAGGTTAAGACAAATTCTGGGCCGAGCGCCACGGCTAAGATAGGCTAGGGGGCCAAGCGCTGCGGCTAGGACAGGCTAGGGGGACGGGCGCCGCAGCTAGGACAGGCTAAGGGGCCGGGCCACATCAATTATACGAAATGTACAAAGTTGATAAGCAAATTACCCTAGATTTAATGGTTGAATTTAGGTTTTATTATCAATTCCGATAAAATATGCAATTTCCCCGGAAAATAATATAATTTTCGACTTTATATCCCTGGAGAGTTGTGAATTGTACCTGGACAACATGTTGAATAATAACATTGTGAACAATTTCGGGATCAATACATATGCTTAATCATCTGGAATCATAAATATTTTATATTTCTGCTTTCGGCACCGTCCTAGTGAACGATTTTTGAACCACC
>NW_019396813.1:71633-154523 GCF_000591075.1 Eurytemora carolleeae | reverse complement strand
CACGGGTTAGGTTAAGTTGAGACACTTACTGTAAGATCCATGTTCAAAATTGATAGGAGAAGGGGGTGTCCAAAAATCGTTCTCTAGGAATATACCCTGCTTTCTCATTAAAACATTTTGTTTTAAAACAGATTCATGTATAAGCAAATTAGTATAAAACCCGGCACGGATTTTTAAATATTTTTCTGACTTTATAAACTAAACTCGTTTACATGCTACAATTTTACGCAATTTCTTATTAGAGTCAATAGTTTTTTAACATGTTTAAAGACTCCACAGTTGGCAGCGGCATTGCCCTTGTTTACTTTCGGTAATGTAAAGACGACATATTGATGATTTGGGTGGTGTATTTTTCGACCTACGCAAATCCGCTATACTCCACTTCTGACCTACGCCAAATCCGCTATACTACACATCCGACCTACTAGCACGTGGTTTTACAGCTGCTATATGGACTTCTGGCCGCAGCGCGCGGCCCCCTAGCCTGTCCTAGCCGCGGCGCTCGGCCCAGAAATTGTCTTAACCTAACCTAACCCTCAAATAATACAAAAATAAACAGCTGCACATAGGTCCGATATTGCAGTAGGTCGGAAGTTCAGTAGGGGGGATGTTGCGTATAGACGATGTAACATTACCATGATTTGATTTGAAAAAAAATTAAATAAGGATAAAGTATTAATCATTAATTTCTATGTTTGAAGTCACGATTGATAAATATGGTATATAAAAATGCTCCTCCCTAAAGCATTTGGTCCCATACCTGTAGTTCTTCCCCATTTCAACGATTAGTCACTGCACCCCATGCGGAGGCGTAGATATAGGGGGGTTATATTAGTAATTACCCCCCCCCCCCACTAGAATCTTGGGAATTAGCACCTCCCTTACCTACGTACATGCACATATACAGAGCGTCCCATATCATATTAGATTATCTCCAATCTTTAACGCCAAAATACGCACATAATACTCGAAAAATCTAGCATTTTCTGCATAATTCGTCACTGAATTCCCATGTTTTTTGGGACACCCTGTATGATTTCGGACGCTCTGTACATAGTGTCATGTCTTAATGTGTGTCCACTATAAATTTAGACTTCAGAAAAAACACTCGATTTATACTTGCAAGTCCAAAAAAAATTTAAACATAT
Source organism: Eurytemora carolleeae (assembly GCF_000591075.1). Lineage (NCBI taxonomy): Eukaryota > Metazoa > Arthropoda > Copepoda > Calanoida > Temoridae > Eurytemora > Eurytemora carolleeae. Next base: position 153,375 of record NW_019396813.1, on the reverse strand, counting down.
TAATAACGATATTTAGATCAGATGTCATTTTATTAATATAAAGCATGACAAGCATCTTAAAATAAGTTTAGTTTTTAACACTCTTAACGGTCTCCGACAGATTACACTTTTATAGACATGGCAATCTTTCTCAAAAGCCTCTCTGGGTATATTATTTAAAAAAAAAAATTCAACTAGTTTGTTCTCAGGGCACAGGTGGCTGATCATTGCAGATTTTTTATTTCCGTATTGGTGGATTTGCCATTTCATAAGATGGATTAAAAGTCTCAATTCTAATGGACAACCCGTACTGTATGGTAATAAGTTAAGTAAAGTCAAGGAGAATTGAATAGGAGGGGGCGATAGGGTTTCCGTACACTTTGTGACGTGTTTGGACTGCAGCTGAAGAACTAGTTTTTATACGTAACAATAACAAAGGCAGCCGATCTAATGTAAACAAACATGAGTTAGTATGCAGTGAATCTTCATCTAACGCGCCAGAGATGCCAGATGTCTGTTTATCATTTGTGTTATTGTTTACAATCTTTATTATTGTTGTTACGCAAAAACTAGTTCTTTTGCAGTACAAAAACGTCACAGCAAAGTGTACAGAACCCTATCGCCCCCTCCTTCGATTCAATTCTCCTTGAGTACAGTGAAAGCTGAAAAGTGGGAAAGAAAGCCTTCTATTTGATAGAGTTTGTTAATTCCAGTAATAATTGGGAAATTGAAATCAAACCCAACTAAAACCCATATTCGTGAATGGGGCTGTATAGTGTATATGTAGTCCTGGGAGGGGGGGGGGTACACAAAAATCGGAGCTCTTCACGCATTAATTGTTAAAATATACCACAACCCCTACGCCCCTGCCCAGTGACATATATTCCTTAACCCCAGGTCACCGAATAGATTTCCCACGCAGAACCCCACCCCCCTCCCTTAATTCTTTACCAGCTCAACTTAATGTGCCGAATAAATTATATTTAAACTGATTTGAAGTTAAAACTGATTTTAAAACATAAATAAACTTTTAACAATATATTTCTACTGGTTCAACTACAGATTTAAGTCTATATGACGTATATTAATATGCATGTACCATAAATGTAATGTATGTAATGTATCAATATTTGTACCGTACTTTGTACTGCACCAAAAAGATTGTATTTTTGTTTACTAAAATATCATTTCTTACAGTACGCGGTACAGAACACTTTGACTTATTTCATCAGAAAAAATACGATTATTGTCGAATTTAATAATAGAATAAAATAGATAACAGAGAAATATAAACTTTTATCTATGATGTATTACAAACTGAAGAAATTGAGGCATTTTTGAGAAAGCTAAGTTTTTCAGCAAGGCATATGTCATGTTTTGATTTTTATCAGAATAATCATTTAAATTTCAATAATAAACTTTTAAAATTTAATCACAATATGAAAACTAGATCGGAAGATACTGAAGGTCTTAGACCCAACAAAATGTAATCCAAATTTTGGTAATATTTTTGTATGAAAAAGCAAAAAAAAAATTTGAAATAATTTAACCCAATCACCTCTTTAAATGAAAAAAAAATATTTCCAAATTAAAATGCATCATTCCTTAACGATTTGACTAATATTTGTCTAGAATTAATTAAAACTTCATTTTAAGCTCGATGTCCCCCCTCCATCCCTTACCTCCCTTGGCCCCATACAAATTTTTTTTTAAAACTCCGAAATTTTCTTAGATCACAATTAATCACAACCCTAGACTACGGCACCACTAGAATTTCCATTTTTAACACAAAATCACTTATCAGTCTTTTTTCACAGTCAATTTAGAGAAATGGCTCAGTTTGTTTGCACTTTAAGTACTGCGTACACGGTACATGAAGGCGGTGTGGTTTGACAGTACATGTTCACAATGAACTGTGAGCAGAAGCAGTTTAGGATTTCTGGTATTTTCCACCGACTTCTAAAACAAAGATAAAAAACTTTTTAAATAAATGTATTATTTCATTAATTATCAGATTGCAACGGCGGAAACCTTATCTTTATTCCGAATCTAGAATTCCCCGAAATTTCGAGAGTAAAGATTTTCAATGTTCTTAAAAAAAGGAAAAATTGGAGATCAACAAGTTTTTCTATCCTTTTTGATATTTTTAACCCAAAATTATTCTACTTCTAATTTCAGTTGATTTGAAACGGTTACTCTGAGCTGGCATCTTTAATATAACTAGCTGAGTGCCAATTCGGTTCAGCCGTTTGGCCAGTTATAGCTAGTATACAAACATAAAAATATATATATATATATATATATATATGATATAAAATAAATATCTCCTGAGAACAGGGCCAGGCTCAACATTATATTTACATTCCGTGATAAATCTATCTCATTTTCAAATTTCCTTAAAAATATTTCAACCCTTGCTATCCTCTCATCCTACTACATATAAGTAGTAGAGTTTACTCCACCTATTAAACCCAGTTTTTAGTCAAATTTACAATCCAGTGCTGCTTAATATATATATATATATATATATACTCTTTTATTGTTACAAAATCATACAAAGAATGTTACTAACCTGCAAATTATATCCCGTTTTGCTTATCAGTTATGTGATATATAATAATACATTATCTCGAACTAACCATGATGATAAAATAAAAATATATACAGATGATCGTTAAAGATCCCAATTCCCCAATGATGAATCAAATAGACCGCCATCGTGGGTAGTAGGCCAATGCCTAAAACCCGTTCTATCTGGTACTCTTGAATTATTTTTCGGGTTGGGCCAGTACATTCATAAGTTGCTTTATAAAAACTTCTTATAGATAATGTTTAAATAATTTCAGAATCTGTTTTCACCTGTAGGAACTGATCTATGTACAAGGTCAAGTACATTATGTACGCATACGGTTGTACGGCACAGGGCAGGGTACACGTAATCAAATGTGGTGAAGGTTATCCCTAAAATTATAGAAACTATTTTAAAAAAATAAAACAAACCTAGTTGTTTTACTTAATTAAAACCACTAAGAGGATTTAGCGATTCCCTTAAAAGAACTATACAGTGGTACCCAAAAACTATGTAGTTCCGAATGGGAAGGCATTAGACTCAAGTTATGATTTTAATATGACAATTGTACAATGTGTAGGGTGACCCAAAAACAGAAATTAGCGATTTTCAGCCCTTTAAATCTTGTAAAATGACTCGGAAATGTGCTCTAGTACATGGCTTTTAATTTTAGAAGGGATCGTTTTTGTCTTCAGGTTCTTCTTTTTGGTGTAAAACTATGTCAATTTTTAGAAAATCTCTCCGTTAATTTCAGCTAACCAATATTACAAATAAAAATAATTTACATATATCTGAACCCCTTATATTTTTCTTCTGGGGGTTCTGAATTCCAAGGTTTATACGCAGTCCTAAACCCCATGGTTGCAAACAGCAGAAATAGTTTTATTTTGTATTGCATCAAATTGGGGACTATTAAGAAAAAATTTGAAACATAAACACGAAAGTAATCTTGTTAAGTGTCATCTATATATAAATTTGGCTTGTCTGTCTGTTTGTATCCAATAAACGTCAAAACGGCTGAACCGATCGGGCCCAAATTTTTTGTGGGACATCTAGGGACCCCAGGGAAGGTTTATGAATGATTGAAATTTTAAATATTTGTCTCAATCAAAATTCGATCGTCATTAAATTGAAAATATTGAAAATCCGCGAAATTTTTTGTGAAAATCCGCGAATTATTTTTGTTTTGTTTTACGATGTACACAAAGAGAACATGTTCACAACTAATTTAGAAGATGGGCGCGAAGCGCCCTCTAAGGCTAGAAAGAAGGGCGCGAAGCGCCTTGATTTTCTAGTTATTATAATTTCAATATGGAGAAAATTGTTAAAACAACTCTTACCGAATAACGTAGCGTCCATACCCAGGAGTATGGAATATAAGGGAAAAGGTATCGACACGGGTCGTCCAACCATTTGAAAAGAGTTTTTAAGATCTTCTTTTATTTTTTTAAATGTTGTTTTTACTTTACCATATTTTATAAAATTGATTTTTTATATTATCAAAAAATACGTTTGTATTGCCAACATTTTTGCGTCGCAAAAAAATGTGTTTGATTGGCGTTGTTAAGCCTACTTTTTTTGATATTTAATATATACAATATTCTTAATACATGTCCGTAGTATTTGTACATCAGACAAATATTTCTTATTCAAATGGAGTACTGTCTGCAAAGCATGTATAGTCATATGGTAGGAAGGTTGATTCCTTCTCTCTTATAAATTCCATACTCCTTGCCCATACAAATTCAGGAAGTTGCAATATTCGACACGGATCGTAAAAAAATCAATGTAATTTCAAACATATCATTCAGATATCACAAGCTATAATCATCGATTTTTTTCGATGCATTCGTTTATAGTTGATATTTCATAATATTTTTTTTTTATTAATGATCCGAGAGTTACTTTTGAAAGCATTTGTTCCTGTTTCGATGATTTTTGACAATGAAGACGACATTTTCATATTTTTAATGAATGTTCGAAAGTCCAACGCCAGCCGTGAAAACAAGTTAAAAGCGAAATATTATTTTAAATAAAAATCAAAAATATTAAGAAATATCAACGTTATACAAATGCGTCGAAAAAAATCGATGATTATAGGTTGTAATAACTAAATAATTTGTTTGGAATTAAATTGATTTTTATTCGATTCGAGTCGAAAATTGCAACTTTCTGAATTTGTATGGATCCGCTACGTTCTTAATCTTCAGTATGAACCTCATAGACGCAACAGATAATTATTAAATATAAATATTAACGTCAACCAGCAAAATACAATTTTGTTTCCAAATACCTGCGGCTACTGGTCCTTTGATCATGTTCATTGATAATCCTTTGTACAGTCCTTCCAACACACCCTCATATCTGAACAGAGTCCCACTAGTCAGTACGGTACAGTTTACAGTGTATTGTGTACATAAGTCCAACTAGAAGCTCCTATACCTAACAGGCTTAAGTATTCAAGATGGAAGAATTGATAACGGAAGATGAAGAAAGTTCTAAGAAAGCAATCCAGGCAGTTCACAAGTACAATTGTGCAATGTACTTAGAGTTGCAGGCACAAATTGTTGAGAACGCAATTGCGTATTAATTACAGAGAAAAGCGTAGATTGCTGAACACAAAGATATAAATTGATTAAAGACCCCCGAAAGGTTGAGTTGGTTGCGCACCTCCCTTCTTCTCCCCCCGGCCCTGTTAGCTTCTTGAGGTCCTTATACTCCACTCCAGACCCATCTTGACGTAGTCGAAGGAGGTATAGCTGACGGAGGAGGCGAGGGGGCCCTTGATAAAGTTCATGCTGAGCCCCTTGTATAATCCTCGGCTCACACCTTCATTCCTAAACAGAGAAAACAAGACTAGCTAACTCACTCCCGACCCCGGGGTAGATATTTCCCTNCCCCCCCCACCGATATCGGAGAAGTAGTAGCTAAGTATCTACAATGTACAATTTGTACCTTGTAGTTATTGCAAAAACAATTACTAAAGAACTTTTACTTTTTTTTGAGATTTTGTTGAAAAAAGTATTTATTTCAGGTCCCGCAATTTTACATATCATTTTAACTTTAAATTGTTATTATTGCTATTATTGCTATTATTACTATTATCATTATCATTCAACCTACAGTCAAAGTATCATGTCCTGTATGATTAGGCAATCACTGAGAGGAATAGCCTCCAAAGCCAGTATCTCTTCTTTGGAGATAAGGGCTTAATGAAATAATGCTAATAATAATGATTTCGGAACAACCCGACCCCCTTGTTAATATATAAGAATAGAAAACGAAGATGGAAGGAAAGTAAAGAGAAGAAAGAGAAGAAAAAGAAGAATAAGAAAATGAAGAACATAAATTATGCTAGAAACTAATCATGAACTCAAATACAGGGTTGCCAATTAAGGATGAGACTTCAGACTAGTTATCAATATGCCTGTAACAAAATGGAATAATCAGAAAAATGCCTGTAAAAAAGCTATTGGAAGATTATATAAGAGCAAGTAAAGATTATATTCTTCATTCCGTCATATTTTCAGTTCTGTACTCACTACACATACGGTGGACTTGAAGCAATTTCAGGTTTTATGTTCTGTCAATTCAGAAATCTTTGGTGGGATAATAGAAGATATGAAAAATTAGAAAGCCCTATGTCATATCTTCCTACCAATGAACTGACAGATCCAAAAAGCCAAGCAAAAAACCAAGAAAATTGCTTTAAGTGCAACAAATATACGTTAGATGTACTGCATGATTGTTTACCTGAGAACATACATAAATGTACCAACTGCTGTACTGTACTTGCTTCCTTTCCCCAGTGAAACCCCGGTCTGCATTCTACGCCTGAAATAGTATTATTATTATTAGGCAGATGGGACAGAATCAGCAACGTTTCGTATAGTACATTTCCGTATGGTAACATTTTGTACAGCAAACTTTGTCTAGGTAACACTTTGCATAGGAAACATTTCGTATAGGAAACATTTTGCAAAGTTAACATTTCGTATAGGTATTTTTCGTATACAATTATCCATAAAAGAATGGAGATAGTTTGCAGAGAAATCTACGAACCATGATGTAGGAAATCCGCCAAATTACAACATTTTCAAAACCATGTCTCTCAGATAAGACTTACTGAGTGTGTATACTCGTCATGGTAAGTGTGTCACAGTTGTTAACCTAGACAAAATGTTACTATACTAAAGTGTACAATACAAGATGTTACTGATCCTATGCCTAATTCACACAGTGGTTCCCCTTGTTCTTTTAATCAGATGTTTGTTTGACCGATAAGACCAGCTACTGCTCCTACCTAACTATACAAAGAGAAGAAAGCTGGTGGTTTGACCGATAAGACCAGCTACTGCTCCTACCTGACTATTAGGGGGGAGTGAATTTCTAAAAATAGAACAATTTGCTTAAAATCTTTACGGCGAAAGTCAATTCATATGTCAAAACAATTCTAAGAACAATTTCTTTTATGAAACTTTTTTATTAGAGGTCGTCTTTGTTAGCTAACGGGCACTGCAAGTTTTGACCTTTATGTCTTTTTCTGAGATCTGTGACACAAGTAAAATGCTTCCTATCATTATGGCAATAGTTCATTTCTATGCAAAAAAAAATAATTCTAAGGTCAAAACCTTTTATGACAGTTTTTGATTAGAGGTCGTCTTCGTTAGCTAACGGGCACTGCAAGTTTTGACTTATATATACCTTTTCTCTGAAATCTGTTATTTCGCAATATGCATGCAATATGCTTTCAACTATCACGGCGACAGTTATTTCTACTTTAAAAATCAATTCTAAAAATCAATTCTAAAAATCAATTCTAAAAACAATTGCTTTTATGATACTTTTTGACTGAAGGCTGTCCTCTTAAGTTAACTGGCACTGATATTTTTGACATAAATGAACTCTTTTTCTGGATCTGTGTGCTATTTTGCATAAGAAGACGACCTCCAATCAAAAGTGTTATAAAAGAAATTGTTCTTAGATTTGTTTTAACATTAGAAATGTCTATCGCTGTAATAATTGGAAGCTTATTGCATGCTTATTACGAAATCACCAATCTAAAAAAAATAGTACATTTAGGTAAACAATTGGAGTGACAGTTATAACAGTTATAGCTAACGAAGACGACCTCCAATCAAAAAATGTCATAAAAGAAATTGTTTTTAAACTGGATTTTTACATGAGAATTGACTATCGCCGTAATAATTTAAAGCATATTACATGCTTATTGCGAAATAACAGATTTCAGAAAAGGAGTATATATAGGTCAAAACTTGCAGTGCCCGTTAGCTAATAAAGACGACCTCCAGTCAAAAACTGACGTAAAATAATTTGTTCTTAGAATTGTTTTTTACATAGAAATAAAGTATCACCGTAATTAATGGAAGCATTTTTCCCGCGTATTGCGAAATCACTGATCTCCAAAAAGAGACATAGAGGTCAAAAATTGCAGTGCCAGTTAGCTAACGAAGACAACCTCCAATCAAAAAGTGTCATTAACGAAATTGTTCTTAGAATTGTTTTTTTTTACATAAGAATTGACTTTCGCCGTAGTTCTGTGAAGAAATCTTTTAATTCACTCCCCCCTACTGACTATTTCTAGAGGGTAGCTGGTGGTTTGACTGAAAAGTCCAGCTACTGCTCCTACCTGACTATATCTAGAGGGTAGCTGGTGGTTTGACTGAAAAGTCCACTGCTCCTACCTGACTATATCTAGAGGATAGCTGGTGGTTTGACCGATAAGTCCAGCTACTGCTCCTACCTGACTATATCTAGAGGGTAGCTGGTGGTTTGACTGAAAAGTCCAGCTACTGCTCCTACCTGACTATATCTAGAGGATAGCTGGTGGTTTGACCATGAGACCAGCTACTGCTCCTACCTGACTATATCTAGGGGATAGCTGGTGGTTTGACCGATAAGTCCAGCTACTGCTCCTACCTGACTATATCTAGAGGATAGCTGGTGGTTTGACCGATAAGTCCAGCTACTGCTCCGGCAAGAACTCGCTGAATAAATGTGGGATCCTCTCCTCCATTGTGCTGAACTGCCGCTCCCTTCATAAACAAAATAATAGAAAATAGAGTTTATGGAGCTCCAGTTATGCTCCAATTCATAATAAAAATCATAATCACACAAAAAGCATAATTTGCAATTTCTAAAATTTATATTTCCAATTAAAAGATATGTTACCTTGAGTGTTCCAAAGATGAAAAATGATGTTCCTGCATACAGCATAACTCCGAACATTGAAGGTGCTAGGCCCCTGTAGAGAGCTAGGACCCCTTCCTCCCGTTGCACCTTCAGTAACACTGTGCTGATACTTCGGAATTCTGGGGTTCTAAATCAATTACAATTATTACAGAGAACATAGCATATTATAGGTTGGAATGCAAGCGTAATTTCAAATGAGGCCTCCATACAAAGATAGCAATACCGGATTCACAATGGTGCACTTTAAAGCTTTGTCTGAATAAGTATGAATTTGATATTAAAGTATATGATTATTAAAAATGATTATTTTCTATTATCAACAAAACTAAAGTGACCTGGACATTTCTACTGCAGCAAAACACATATGATTTATCAGAATTAAACACTGTTAAACCTAGACACTTCCATATTATTGAAGGATACAAATTACACGGGAACTGTTATAAATCGTGCAAAGCCATCTTTGCATGGATGGACGGGACACTTGAAATTATGCATCCAGTTATCCTAAAAAGTTTCGGGGGAGGGGGGGGGACATTAACGATTTAATTTATTGCATTCAATTGCCCCGCATTGTCCGCATTGCATAATCTATCTTTATTTTATATTTCCATCTTGAAAAAAAATTCGAATTTAAAAGCCCTTGGTTTCCCCGGGATACCCAGGAGTTCCCTCGAAAAAATTCAGCAAATTTGGTGCAGCCATATGGCCAGCTAGAATAATTTGGTGCAGCCATATGGCCAGCTAGAATAATTCATATACGTATGTAAACATATATATATAAATACGCGAAGAGCTTTTCAGTAAAGAACATGTATTTTAATGATTTTTAAATTAAATATAGAATGAATGTTAACACGACAGTAATCATCATTGTCTGCCTTTTACTTACTTTGTCACAGCCATAACAGCTCTGACTTTATCCAGCGGGTAGGTCAACAGCTGTCCTGTTATACCTGCCATAGCGCCAGCAAACCAACGGTAAACCTGCGTTAACAAAAATCAGGAATATCAGGAATCATAACCTCCCCCCCCCCTCCACAGGATGGAAAAGTAAGCAAGTTCTCACTAAATACCACCTCCCTTCCCCCCCCCCATCTTTTTCAAATTGAGAAGGTTGCATGTAGGGTTTCCAATCGATTTTTTTTTGCACGAAAATCGTGCAATAATTTCTATATAATTTCGCATTGATGCGCAAAAGCCATTTCGCGGAAACTCTAAAAAACCTTGGTTTTTGCTTATTTTGATGTTTCCTGCTATTTCGTTATTTTTACATACTTCGTTATTTTGAGCCATTTCGTTAAATTTTGATAAACAATTTTAGAAAATAAATGAATTAATCACTCAGGGTTTCTTGCCCACAAGTTTAAGACAATTTGGTCCAGACTACGGAGATAGTTAACAAACAAGCAGACAGACAAACAAACCTTCAGTGGAACCTTTTTACCGTTTTCTCAGAACATTTTTGTCATGACAAATTTTATTGATAAGAGTATCCAAATCTTTAACAGACTCTAAACTTTAAATTAATGAAAAAAAAATAATGAAGGTATGATAGAATTGGTTTTTAAAGTGCAATTCCAAGCAAAACTGGTTTCGCATTAATACGAAATTGAAGCAACATTTCGTGCAAAAACACGAAATTCTAACGCAAGAGAGTCTACTGCTTCCTGGAAACCCTGGTTGCATGATAAGTTTATTCTATACATCATATCCTAACTAGAATAATGTTTTATACTGTACAGTGTACGTACACTGTAAAATACATTATAGGATTAAATACATAAATTTGCTCGATAAATGAAACTGCAGGAAATCCAATCAATGCTGTTTGAGGTGAAATACCTGTCTAATATTAATTTTAATTTTCTGTTTGTTTGTACACAAAAACTTTGTAAAATTTAAGGCCGGTCAGAATTGAAATCTTTATTCATAGAAAAATGTGTATTTTTAAAGTTTGCTGAAAATCCATCAATGAAAGCAGTTAATTTCGCGAACTTTTTAGTGTTCTGATTTCCTAACAGAAAATGGCAACTTGAACATTAAGCTGAAATTGTTTCTAGAAAAGTGCTCTAACATCCTAGTGGCATGATGTTTTTAAAAAAAATATGATGCAGCATGTAATTTTTAAAAATGTTCTTTTTTACCTTTGGGGTTTCCTTCTCCTCTACTCTTAATATAGACTTGTACTGTTCATGGGACATAAACTGTATAGCAGCATAGGGTAGGATACGAGCCATAGTTGCACTATTCCCTCGCCATAGAGAGAATAGACCTTCATTCCTAGAAACATAGAAAACTTTAAAGGGTGTGACCGGCAATGTATGGTAGTTGAACTGAAAATCTAGCTTTGTATAGATTTTTTTTTCAGAATTCATTTAACGCATATAAAACGTTTTAATAATTTATGATTACTGAGTTTGAGCGAAAAGTCGAAGGTAAAATCATCCATTTGGGTGGTTATGTTTAGAAAATCAAGTTTTTAATTATTAAATAACGAAAACAAAAAAGTCACAAAAATTCTACAGTAAACTAATCAGATGTTTAGGAACATATTTCTCAATAGAAAATGGTCAATAAGTCAATGTTAAAATCAATTATTTCACTATTCAGCATTATATTAAATCTCTTATTTTTTTGGAACTTGTTCGCAGATTTCTTCAAATATCGTTTTTTCAATAAAAATTTCAGGAAATCTACAGAAAATGTTAAAGCACAATGCGACATCACAGAAACCAAAACTTAATAAGATTACTAAACTTCGATGTTAAGGGTTAATTTTATTTGCTAAACACTGTTCCTTAACAACAAATTAGTTTATTGTAGAATTTTTGTTACATTTTTCGTCGTCGTGGTTGGATAAATTTTTAAAACCCGTTCTTTTGCGCTATTTTTGCGCATGAAACGCAATGAGTTTTGCGCTATTTTTTTGCGCAATTTGTGCAAAACCGCAAGTTTTACGCAAAATGTAACTTTTTAGGTAAATTGTCAAAAATTGATATTCTAAGCTTAGAATTAAACAACTGAAGATTTATTCCATACATAAAAAAAATATTAACATACGAGTATGATAACGATTATACTACACTCCATTGGTTACTTCCAGTTACAAAAAGTTTAAATTGAGGGACCAAAATTAATAAAATAGAAATTAGAGAGTGTGAAACTTGGCAATATTTTAATCCTATTAAATAATTTCAAGTGAATAAGGTGCGCTTCCGTGAGATTTGAACTCTTCTTAACTGTCATTGGTCAATTATGTAAAAGTGACCAATATTAAGACATTTCGACTCAAGATTTTTCCAGAATTGAATTCTAAGAAACACACACCGTCACCAACCGTTTGATTTTTACGAAATTGCGGAATTGCGCAAAACTTAAGTTTCGCAAAAGCGGAATAGAGCAATTTTGCGAGAAATGCTTTTGCGAATGATTGCGCAAATTGCTGTTTTTTCGCGCAAAACTGATGCGCAAAGAAAGAAAAATTTTGCGTTTCGTTCCGCAAAAATTGCGCAATTAAAAGTTTTGCGAATGGAAACCCTAATTGGGACAATCGATGAGGATTTTAAAGATTGAATTTGCGCTCTTGCTAAACAAATATGCACCGTAAAAACGTATGATATGTCTCAAATTATGAAAAATTTCTCCAAAAACAACACTCTCAATTCAACTACCAAACATTGGCGGTCACTCCCTTTAAACATCAGTACAGAGCAGAATACGAGCGAGCCAAAGTTGCATTATGATAATTAATGAACGTTCTGAAAAAAAATTATTCTAGAAAGCCTTGTTCCAATTTTTTATCGACTTTAAAAAAGCATTTTAATAAAATTTTAATAAAATTCAGAAGGGTATTTTTTTTAGTTCAAAGATAGAAAATTAGTTTTCAATTATTGGATTTAAAACCAGGATCTTAATTTGAGATTTACATTATCAAGAAATTATAGAAAGATCTTGAAATAAGAAATATAAAGAAGTGTTCTTGAAAGCGTTATTCCTCTTTTTGGATATAATTTTCTCTAAAAAAACATTTCAATAATATTTTCCTAACATTTTTTTCCTGAAAGTTTATGTTTATTGATGAAAAAATTTGTATTTTCATCATATGATTTAAAAATCTGATTGAGATAAAGAGGTTAATAAGTTAACCTGTATCCATGACGAAGCCAGCGTATAGCGTATCTGAACCTGTAGTTTCTGGTTTCGTTAGTCTGGAAGAATATCTTAGACCTTAACATAGACAAAACTGTTTCAAAATAATAATGCTTTAGGCGAGGCTATATTGCAAATTGCAATCAACTGCATATTTTTCATAACTTGCTTTCAGAAAAAATTAAGATTTATTTTATAAAATTTACAATTGTCAGATTTGGCTAAAATACAAGTGATTTTAAGATCGCAGACTAAAAATATTTTGGCTCCTAGGATCCTAATTCACGATTATATGATTGCAGACTAAAAATATTTTGGCTCCTAGGATCCTAATTCACTACGAAGATGTTCCTACAATTTTAAATAAGTTTCTCAAAATTTGTATTAATTTACCCCCCTCCCAGTCATTTTTTCATTTCATTCATAAAAAATATTTAAAAATATGGGGGGGGGGAGTTATTTTCAGAGGGAGATGATCGTTTAACAAATATATACCGTTTAATGGATCTCGAGAAAATTGCGAGGGGGGGGGGGGAGAATTATTTTTGATAAAAAATTTGTTATTTAAAAGATAATAATTTTTTTAGTCTTTTTGATACTTTTTCAAAAAAAAAACATGTATTTCCCCTTAAAACTCGTTAATTTCCCCCTATTTAGCAAGACAAATAAATTGCCTTCTAGGGAAAAATAGATTTTTCATGAGTGGGAAGTTTTTCAAGAAAATATACACCCCTGGAAAATTATGAAAAAATTAACCTGTCAAGAGGCGCAATCACAGTTTTGGCCAGACCGCCGGCCACAGCGCCGGCTGTCAAGCTCGTCAAGATCTTCTCCGCGTTGGTCAACTCATACCTCACCGGAGGAGGTCCACTACTTAGTCTCGGGGGCCCTGACGTCATCTTTAGGGCCCCCAGAGGGGTGTCTGGAGGTCCCACAAGGTTAGAGGAGGTCATGTTTAGGGGAGGTTGAGGATACCTACTAGGAGGAGGAGGAGGGGAGGAGGGAGAGAGGCGGGAGGCAGAAATTTTGTCATTATTTCTCAAGCTTACGGATTCATTCTCAGATCCTTAATATGAAACAAATTTTAAGATTTTTTTCTGAACATTTTATTTTCATGAATTTTAAGAGTTTGAACCATGGCAGATGCCAATAAACGTTGAACCAGGCTTAACTATAAAAAACGTTGCTTCTGAAAAGCTTACAAAAATAATTAAGCAAAATAGAAACTAGGCTTTGAGAGAACTTTGCGCCCGGTCCCTTTCTTCTAGTAGAAATTTTAGATTTAAAATGTTCCAACTTGGCATTTTTATTTCATAAAATAGAATTTTGAGGATTGAGAGACTTTTAATACAAAAACTCGCCTACTGTTTAGGTAACTTTGACCGTGTCTGATTTGTTCCGCCATTTATTGGATACGACCAGACAAACCAAGAAATAGACAAGCCATACAAATATAATACATAACTAGCTTGGGAACCCAGCGTTGCCCATGGTACTCATAATTACTACCGCCGTTTACCCGCACTTGGTCGATTTTACTAGGAAACTAAATTTTCGCTATAATAGTCGACCCACTCAACTCAGAATCTCAAAACCAAGCTAGAAACATTCCCGAAGCTCTCTCGAGTTCCCCAATCAAAATTTGAGGCAAATCGCTCAAGGGGTTTCTGAGTTATGATCGGAATAACAAACAAATAGAGATAGCTACTTCATAATATGTAAAAATGTTCAATTTCTTTTTTTAAGACCATAAAATATGAAGAAATAATTAAAAATGGAAGAAAAAGCTGTGTATAAATGTAGGAAGAGTAATCATTATGAAGGGAGACATTCTAATAAGAAATGCTTACCTTGCATATCCTCGTGCGTCCGTGTTCTACATTGTGTGTTTGTGCATTACACAAAATTTACATTTCTACTAACAATTTAGCATCTGAAATACATTTATATATTTGGAGAGATTAATTGGATTAAATATTAGTTTGATAATTCATCAAGGGAGCTTCACGCGGCATGGTCCTTAGTGTCTAGTTGACTTAAGTGCCAAACAAAGATTAGACTAATGTTTGGTATCAATTAAATGAAACTGTTCAGTTCTATTAGGTAAATTTTTAGATTAAAAAATTAAGAAAACAATGCATGCCTATTGCCTTACGCACACGTTTATTTGGTGTAAGATAGTGATGGAAAAATTGGTTTGTTTTTAATTTCTTTACAGGTTTTTGGAATTTGAATAGAACATCATCGAAATACAGTTGTATAAAAATATAGCAATAGTTTAGAAGACACCATTACTTTGGTATATAGAGTAAAGATATATCAATAGTTTAGAAGACACCATTACTTTGGTATATAGAGTAAAAATATAGCAATAGTTTAGAAGACACCATTACTTTGGTATATAGAGTAAAAATATAGCAATAGTTTAGAAGACACCATTACTTTGGTATATAGAGTAAAAATATAGCAATTAGAAGAAGCGATTTTGAAATTTGTTTAACTTATCAGATGTGTGTGGAAGAAGTCCAAAAACCTAAAGTTTTATAAAACAAACTGGAGTGCGCCCGGCGTTGCCCGTGAATAAAAAAATTGATTTTTTTAGCCAATAACACTCCCCAGCCACCCCTGAGTGTCCACAAAAAAATTCAGCCCAATCGGTTTCGCCGTTTGGCCGGCTATAACATATATACTTACGAATGTCTAGTTTTATTATATAGATAACAAGTTATTGCCCGTTGGTAGTTGTGCATGGCAATTATAAAGGCAATCCTGCGTGAAAAATGTGTAATAGTGTAGATAATTTCTCAATTATAAACCGGCCGGCAATGTTTAAACAACAAATAAAAAAGATAATTATATCAAGATATGGAACTTACCTAAAGTCAAATTTATTAAATTAATTTTGACATATTTTTAAGACATAAGACATCTATATAATAAAACAAGACATTCGTTTACATGTATGTTGCCTATAGCCGTTCAAACGGCTGGACCGATTGGGACGAATTTTTTTTGTGGACACTCATGGGAGTTAAAGGCTAAAAAATTAGAAATTTTTTTTCTCAAAATTTTTTATTTTTATTTTTTCTTATTTTCTATTTCCACGGGCAACGTCTGGTCCTTTAGCTAGTAGTAATTAAAATGCCTTCTTGTAAATTAAAGAGTGAAAATTCTTATATTTAACCTTATTAAGTTTACACTTGCTTTTGAATGTCTGAAAATTGTGATAACACCGTGTTTATTGTTTTCCCTTCATATTTTCAAATGGGTATAGTGTTTTATTTTGAAAAAGAAATTTTCAGTCGAAAAAAAAAACAATTTTAAGGTAAAAAGGCTTAACTCTCAAAATCTTCCATTTTCTTATATCATCTATTGCCCCCCCCCTTCCATCCTTAAAATATAAACAAACACACCCCTAAATAAAAAGACCATAGGAATCCAATACATTGCACGTGTAATGAAAAATACTGTTTCAGCACTCTGCTCGGCTTGTTGCTAGCTGGACTGACTACTGTATACACTGAACACTGAACAGGAGTCAACTGCTTTCTTCTCTACTTACCCTCTTACATATTCATGCACTTAATTTGGCCTACATCTGAGGGCTTTAAGGGACTAATAACCTAGTTGAAAACCCAGTCTAGATATGTACAATACTCCTAAGCTAATACAGATCATCAGGGGCGTTTTCAGGATTTTGTCAAGGGGGTTTAAACTTTTTTTCTCACCCAAGGGGGGGGGGGGGGCTCAGCACTCATAGGAGGGAGTCAAAAACCCAAAAAAAACCATTTCACACCACTGCAACTCATAGATGTTTCTAAAGGCTGGAATAAACAATAATTTTTACTTATTTATTATTCTAATTCGAATTTTGCTAGAAGTTTGGGTTTTGTATGCTTTTCGTAGATTTTAAGTTGAGACCGATTTTCTTTTTCACAGCAGAAACACGGGAAACTATGTCCTAAATCAAAAAAAAACCTTATCTTCTCAAACTCAAATTTAACGGAGGTTTTATTCGCTGAATTTGAAAATTTTAGGAAAAAAGAGATCAATTTTGAAGTTTGAGGGAAAATTCCCACATAAAGGTGACAATCCCAAAAAATAAGTTGTTGTCGAGCAACAATTTACTTTGTATGACTTGGTAACATTAAGGTTGCATAACGTGAGTAACGTTTGGACTTGATAACATTTAGCCGCGTAAGGATCATCTATTTTTTTATTTAAAGAAAATTGCTGGGGTTGTTCTTGGCCTCAGGTATCCAACCCATCAGCACTCCCTCTATCGATACGCATATTCATCATGTCTGGGATAGCAGCTGGTTAGTCCCCTTAAGGCATGAACTATTTTTGAACCCTGAATGTAAGCGTACCTGGGTGAAGGGATACCAGAACCCGTAGTATTTTGTAACCCCAACATCCTTTAGACATCTAACGAGCAATTATTTTTAATGATTCTGTACGACAGTTATGATCAGCCCCCGAAAATATTTTATTGTCATGAAAAAGAACAGTCCCTTTATTCTATTTAAGATATCCCCATTGGTGGTATAATTGCTTCTCTTTCAGTCCTGTCATTGTAAGTTTAATTTTTAATGATTTAAAATGAAGGGTTTGTGCATTAGTATCTTCTAAATGTAAGAATTATTTCGAAATAACGGTAATTTCCTGGTAGACGATTTTGGGACCCCCCCCCATCAATTATGTACATGCATCTCATATTTAACGCAAGGATTAAGTTGGTCATGTGGCCGCAGCGCCCGTCCCCCTGTCTGTTCTAGCCGCGGCGCTAGGCCCCCTAGTTTGTCATAGCCACAATGCTCGACCCAGAAAGTGTCTTAACCTATCCTTACCATAAACATATACTAATTTTGTTGAAAATTGTTAAAATTGAAGGTCTGTCCTGGCGGCAACGCTCAGCCCCCTAGCCTGTCCTAGCCGCACCGCGCGGCCCAGAATTTATCCTAGCCTAACCTAACCCTGAAATAATACAAAATAAATATTTTTTGTTGAAATTAGATGAAATCTAGGTCATGTAAAAAATTGATGGGGGGGGGGTGGGAGAGGGTTCCAAAAATCTTTTACTAGCTCGGACTCGAAATAACTAAAAGCACTATTATTTCGGTTCGCAGAGTTAGAGAAGGTGCAAGCCTTTTTTTGATTTCATTTTAGACAATTAAGTCATCTAAATCAGGAGAAAATTTCTGTCCAATATTTCATAAAACTGCGAACCGAAATAATATTTGTGTTAAATCTGGAAGGTTCTTACATTTTAGGGGAAAATTTCTGTCCAAAAACTTTATTACGTCATAATGCAACTCGGCAATACGTAACATGGTTACAAGGCAAAATTGTACATAGCGATCATTCGTTTCTTCGGTGGACATGCAACTTTTTCTACCTTTATGTGGTGCATGGGACCGGAATTAAAAATCCATTATTGTGCATGAAATTTACCCTCAAATTTAAAATTAATATCTTTTCACTCTAACATTAAAATTATATTTTGTTAATTCTAACTACTGTGTTACCGGAATTAAAGTTGTCAGGCCAGTTTAGGGAGCTAATTGGTGCCACAAGCAACACAGCACAACAAAGTACAATAAAAATAACTTGATTTGTTCCCTAGCTAGAAACTTGTGAGGTTACTGCGTCCATACTGTACACATTTACAGAGACGGCAGAAGGGTGAGCCACATGAATCTTAAGTCCGAGTCATATCTTTGTCCATCCCAGTGAGTCAGTAGCAGCTTGCCTTAGTACTTTTAAAGTCATATTTCTTTGTCAAATTGTGGCAATTCTTTATCTGGCTTGGCTGCGGTACTGCATTCGTTGAGTAATGAGTTGGATTTCATCTGTTGTGCAATTTCGTTGAATTTATAAATAATATATAAAGGTATTTGTGTAAATATTATACCAACTTTCTTTTTCACAACTACATTCATAAATAGTCAAATTTCGAAAATGTAAAAAAGACTGTCAAGAAGGGTAGTTAAGGTGGCTCGGACGTGATAGTTATATAGAACACCTTCTCGCCCTCGCTCTAATCAGCTGATTCTGATTGCTGCGTAATATTAAACAAGGGGTAAATATTTCTGAAAATAAAACAAATTCCTGAAATATTTTTTATAGCCTATCGATTTTTGCTGGTTGAAATAAGTTCATTTTTTGATAAATTTTTGTTTTACAAATAAATGTTAAATAATATGATAATTGAAGACGACATTCCAAAAAGTGTTGAATGAATAAGAAAATAATCATTATGTTCCGGGGGGTGGGGGGGCGAAATTTGATTTTTAAGGGTTTCAAGTCAAAAAAAAAAAGGCTAGTTCTTGTTGTTAAAAAAATATGCTTCCAATTCAGCTGAAACGAAATGAAATACTAAGTATTTTGTCAAGGGGGTATACAAAAATAAATGTAGGGGGGGGGGAATTTTTTTGCCGGCCATAGGGGCTCCATAGGGGGGGGCAAAATTTGGACGGTAAATTCAAAAAATTTGGCTGCTTGGGTATCAGGCATAAGTATAAGATGCTTTAAAGGTACGCATATAGTCCAATTACCTCGCATTGTATACTATACTTTGTCTCTTCTTCAAACAGCTAACTATAAGCAGAAAAAAAGTATTGTTTAAAAAATATCGACTTTATAGTAAAAGACATTTTTTTAAATGAAAAACTCTACTTAAACTTAAATTCTAGATGAGATGAAAAAAGAGGTCCAGAAAATAATTATGACTTGTAAAAGTTTCAGTTTTGAAAAAAAATATGAGTACATAATCTATATAATAAAGCTCTTCATTCATTTATATGTAATTGCTATGGCCATGGCCAAACAGCTGAATTTTATTGAGGAAACTCATGGATACCCTTGGGGTAGACAAAACCTAAATAAATTATAAGTTTTTTGTTTTAATTTGTTTTTAAAATTCCACGGGCAACGCCTGGCACTTCAAATAGTTTCTAATAAAAAGAAAGATTACAAAACGACGGTGCTATGATATAGTAAATTAAATCCAAATTAAACCTAAAAATGGTCTTCTACTGCTATTTCCTAACTCAGGTCTTCGTGGCTTGTCATTTAAAAATAATTGTTTCATGGGCGGATACAGGATTTAAGTGAGGGGGGGGGGGGCAAAATTTTTTAGGAACCAAAAAATTCATAATTAGGGCCAAAAATTCGCGCCGCAGGAGAAAATTTTTTTTGACTTAAAGACTCAAAAAGTGTCAAAATTAATGACTTAAGACTAAAAAACTAGATTTTTAACTTTTCACACATTAAAGTCTATTAACAGATATTTTTCCTGTTTTGCACTAGGGTTTCTTTCCCTTAAGCATGCTATTGAGAAGCTTTTCTGAAAATAGGAACAAAAAAATTCCAAATTCAGGGGGGGCGAATGTCCCACGCCCCCTGAATTGTTTTACTTTGCTATCCATAATATCGCCCATCCGATTAGGATGAAAGTGCATTCTAAATAGAAATTTCATTCGGACTTCTTTCATGGTGGCTCTGGTCCACCGCTAATTGAGCAGCGAACTAATTTTTTTATGTTCTTCACTCCTGAGTAGAAGGTTTGTAATATGTGTAAAAGCCTGAGATCAGGGGGGCTACGGCCCCGCCTTCCCTGTATACGCCCTTGTATTTTGCTGAATTCGTGAATTGCGCAAAAAATGTATATGTATATATAAGTTCAAAGTTTCTTAAAAATAAAACACTAATTTTTTGTTTTGATTTTACGCCTTTATTGGGAAATATAGCAACTAAAAAATATTCCCCACTTAAAAAATACCTTATAATTGTTAGGCTTTTATCAATTAATAGTGTAAAATTCAAATTTCATGCAACAGCGCATACATGTCAGTTCTTAATGATAATGGCTAGGAAGTTATTCACCATTAGTTCGAAAGAGAAATTATCGATATGAATTGATTTACAAAATTTACCAGAGGTGTACACACTCCAGCGGCTTCAAAGACAGAATGAAAATTCCCGTGTACGCCTCTAGTAATATATCTCAGTAATTATTCCGTTTCCCCCGGAGTAAACCTTAACATATCCATAAATATTCAAACCATTTACTCTTCAGACCTAGAATATTAGTCCCTTAAAGAACTCTCTTTCAGTCTCACTGAAAGTTTATGCCAACTTTTATAACTTTCTATATGAACTTTACATTCAGTCAGTCACACTGAAAGTTAACGCTAACTTTTATGATTTTCTGTATGATCTTAAGTCACTCCTTCGACTCCTTCAGAGTTCTAAAATTTCAACAAGTAAGCTATTGATTTTTATTCTTAAAAGTTTGAAATGTCTATAGGGAAGTCAAAAATTGCACTTACAAATACTGTTATGTTTTATTGTATAGAAACGCTAAGAATGACAAAAAAACTATAATGTTACAACATACGGGTGTTGGGGCGCGACGCGCCCTAAATACAAAGATTCAAAAAAAGTCACGAGTCAACCAAATCCTCAGAGCTGTGATTCTTTAAAGAGTGCAAATGTCCCTAAAGTTACATTATTGGCAGTTTGAATAAAAACACAGTAGAGCGGGATCTAGTCGAATTGTACGGAACGGGTCGAATCGACGTGAGGCATCGTTCGTCCACGAGATCAGGCGAGAGTTCTTAAGCACGCTCTCCACGGATTCTCCTAGCAAGCTGGATGTCCTTGGGCATGATAGTGACCCTCTTGGCGTGGATGGCGCACAAGTTGGTGTCCTCAAATAGACCGACTAGGTAAGCCTCGCTAGCCTCCTGAAATATAAAAATCAATTTATAAAAAGTTTGCAAAAGTTTTTAAACTTTTTACAATACACGCAATTGACTCGATAAATATCTAACCAGAAAAAAATACCCACTGCACAATGAAAACACTCGAAAAGCGAGGGTTTGTATTATGGGCGGGGAGGAGGGNCCGGGGGAATTTAACATAACAGCCTTAAGATTCCTCAATTTTTATACTTTCTCCAAAATTACTACGTTGACCACTAAAAATTATTTTCAATGAGGGAGGGGGTTAATTTTAAGAATTATACAGAGAGAAGGTCGTCTTATATTTTAGAAGATATCTCATACAAACAGCGAGGACCGATATAATAAGCCCGGTTCATAGATCGAGCTATGACTTGACAGCTGAGCTGTAGCTGGTTAAAGCTGTCTTGAGTTTTCTAGTCAATGAACACAGCTAGATCAGACCTTAGGTGTGACTTCAAATCGTAGCTAAATTTCAGCTGATCCAAATCAAACCTCAGCTAGGATTTAGCTCCGATTTCACAGCTAAATCACAGCTAATGGGGAAAAAACTGGACGCCATTATTTACAGAATCCAAATGAAATGGGAACATTTATTCAGCCATTAAAATGAAAATATATAAATCGAATATAATATTTAGTTATATTGTTGTACTTTTAGTTTATCAAATAAGAATAGTTAATTTTGTTTACAAAATTATAAGATAATTGATTAAATTTATATTGCAATTAAAATGTAAACTGTTCATAAACAAATGAGTAAAAATAAATTAGAAAATTTGATTTTTCAAAAAAAAATTTTTGTTGTTTGAGGAAATGAAAGGGAGGGGGGCGTTGGGTCAAGGGGGGGATGAATTTTTATAAATAAAAAAATAAGAAAATTGCATATTCATCTACAGAAAATTAAAAAACTTTACTCTTTGTTTATACAAATTTGTCAACAAAATATGATGAAATTTTCAGAATTTAGTATCTTGAAATTTTGTCATACAAATTTTTTTCTTTCTTAAAAGACGACTTTATTAAAGAGATCGCTTTTTGTGCAAATGCCCAGTAAGATTTTTATTAAAGCTGTCAAATTGCTATGACTTCGCAGCTTGGATTACAGCTTAGCTGCGACTCGAAGTCACAACTATCAAATGCTATGACTTGAGACTAATGAACGAGGTGTGATCCAATTTTGAAATCAGAGCTCAGAGCTATGTCTGGAAATCTTAGTCCAAAAATCGTATGCTAGGTAAATTACCTTGAATTGCCCCGTAAATTCGCCCAAAACCCCAGTTTTTTTTCTCGTACATTAAATTTTCTTTTTCATTTAAAAATTCCTCTTTTCCCAATGATCAGTTTGGTTTTTACCTGAAGAGCTCCGATGGCGGCGCTCTGGAACCTGAGGTCAGTCTTGAAATCCTGGGCGATCTCCCTAACCAGACGCTGGAAGGGCAGCTTACGGATGAGGAGCTCGGTGGACTTCTGGTACCTCCTGATCTCTCTGAGGGCGACTGTACCGGGCCTGTATCTGTGGGGCTTCTTAACTCCTCCGGTGGAAGGGGCAGATTTTCTGGCTGCCTTCGTGGCCAACTGTTTCCTGGGGGCCTTGCCTCCAGTAGATTTACGAGCAGTCTGCTTGGTACGGGCCATGGTTCAACTGAAAATAATCATGTTTAATTCTTTAAATTAAACCAAATCTAATAATTCCAAGCATTGTAGATAATATGAATTTAATTGAGTCACCCCCACCCTTTTTCTTTGAAAGACGAGAAAAAATGCATGTGCCGAATTTTATTTACTATTTAATGTGTTGGTTTTAAACTATTATTGGACTCTTAGCTGTGTCCGCGGACCACAAAAAGCCGTAGAGGTCTAGATGTAAACATGTAGATAAAAAAGATTTAAGTAGAAATCTTAATAGTCAGAATTTGTTCTACTTTTAAATGTAATGTGAAGGGGGGGGGGGGGGAGGAACCGAAACAGACCAAAAAAATCCGTGACAAGTATATAAAGTATATAAGAAATATGTACAACTTCAAAAATCATTGATCCGAATTATTATTCAAAAGATATTGGAGTCCATCATAGTATACGATTTTTGGACCCCCCCCCCTCACAACCTTCCGATCAATTTTTCCATTATTATTATTATATATTATTCATTTAGGGTTAGGTTAAGGGGGTTTGTCCTAGAGAACGATTTTTGGTCCCCCCCCCCCTCCTATCAATTTTATACATGAACATTTATTTTTTAGCAAATTTATTATTGTTTTTTTTTGTTATTTAGGGTTAGGTTAGGTTAAGACACTTTCTGGGCCGAGCACTGCGGCCACAGGTTAGGTTAATTAAGACACTTTCTGGGCCGAGCGCTGCGGCTAGGACAGGCTAGGGGGCCGAGCGCTGCGGCCACGGGTTAGGTTAATTAAGACACTTTCTGGGCCGAGCGCTGCGGCTAGGACAGGCTAGGGGGCCGAGCGCTGCGGCCACGGGTTAGGTTAAGTTAAAACACTTCCTGTCAGACCCATGTACAAAATTGATGGGGGGGGGGGGTGCAAAAATCGTTCTCTAGGAATATACCAACACCTGATTTTTACCTTTGCTCAACATTCCCAGGAGGGGAACGAGGACTACTGCCCCCCCCCTGTGTACGCTACTGGGAGGGGGGGGGGGCAAAAATCGTTCTCTAGGAATATACCGGATAAGGAAATTTCTGGCCTAGCGCTGCGGCTAGGAGGCCGAGCACCGCGGCTAGGGGCCGGGCGCTGCGGCCACATGGTCAATTATATCCATGTCTAGCATATAAGACAAAATAGATAGAAGGGGGAGGGTCCGAAAAACGTAAATTAGGAAATTATCAAAGACCTTATATTAAAAGAAAAAAATCATTTAATTATGTAATCTACAAGCAAATGCTTAAAAAATCAAAAAAACTGTAGTGGATCGAGTGGTTAATTTCAAAATTGGTAAATAAAAATAATGAAATTCCAAGATGGCCACCAAAGGCAGGGGGATTATGCCAAACAAAGTAATTTTACACATCTTAAAAAGTTAATAAATGCCAGAGTAAAGATTAGATTTATAAACGTCAAATTGAAACACTTTTTTATTTTACAGAAACTAGAATTTAACACTAAATATTAAAAGAAGTTGGCGAAAAAACCCGCGAAATGTCTCACCTGATCGACGATAACAAGTTTCGGTCCTGCTAGTTCAACGTTCAATGAGGAAGTGCCAGTACGAGAGGGTTGATGAAAGGTGTGACGTCACGTTCATTCTCCACTCTCATTGGAAGAAATAAAGTCTTCTGTGATTTGTTGAAATTCTACGCAACTCTGTCTGTTATTGGTCAGATTTCCTGGCTTCTTATTGGAGGAACCACGGGTATCTCAATCCGTATAGTCCTCGTCCTAGTCCTATGTTGAAAGACTGAAATATCCCGAATGAAGTTCTACACTTCTACACGTCCCTCCTATACCTTTCTATTCTATCCTCTATATTCTTCTTACAATTTTTATCCAAATAACATGGAATAGAGAAATTCAGATTTCTTTCGTGGAAATTCATCCAAAAAATACGATGATTTGTGAAAGCTCTCTTGTTAGAGACCCAGAAAGCCCCAAATGCATACCCCTTTCAAACTGGCCAAAACAATGACCTCATAATTAGAAAGTTTTTTAAAGTGTTTTCTCAGTGCTTCCTGAAAGCTGCAGATTTAACGGAAACTCAAGCATAAAAATTGGTCATAAAAAAAAAAAAATTCCCACAAAAAAAATTTGCATCAGTAAATCTTTGATACACAATAAAAGTTTTTATCCATATAAGTTGTACCTAAAAATCCATAGTTTTTGAGCTTTTTTTGATTAAACTTTAAGATTCTTTAAGATCGAGGTTTCGTGAGAGATTTATATTTATGAATTGTCGACTTTCAGGGCGGAAAAGAATCGTGATGGAAAAATCCCAATCCCAAATAATGGAATAAAATTGGATTATTTTCAATTGTTAAAACTGAACCAACAAATATTAATTGCTTTTCCTCTTCATTTTAATTTTATTCAGCTTCGCCCCTTCCTTGACTCCATCAATAATATTGTACGAAACAAACACTTCCTAACTTTCCCTCTCTGAAATTCTATTTGTAAGACGACATTCAATCCCCTCTGAAAAACGTCGGACACTAAAAATTTGGGTATTTTTATACTTAAAAGAATAGTTAGTTGAGGAAAGAAATTAAATGAGTTCAAAAAATAACTTTCAATTACCATATACAAAAAAATTTAGGGGGGGGCAAAGGTTTGTTTGCCCCCATAGATAGAAAATATAACTACATTTTTTTCACATGTTGTTAACTTTGACTCCCCCCCCATTCCCATTTCCCTCCCTTTACATTTAGATTGTATTACATTCGCCCAACGTTACATCCATTCTACGATACTTCGGACCTAACCGCATGTGGTTTTTCAGTAGCTTCTCTGCTGTTGGTCCGATGAACTGCATATATGTCGGATACACACTCAATTGAAAAAAGTGTACCCGATCTACTGTAGGTCGGATGCACACTAACTGTATGTTGGAAGCAGACATTTTGTAGGTCGGATGCCGTGAAATTGTAGGTCAGATGAACTACCCAGCAAGACAACTGATATTTAATTAACATCAAATTGACATCTTTTTATGGAGTTTATGTCATTTTGACATCACAAAAATACGTAAAAACGAACCTCCCTTTTTTGTCACTAGGACGTCATTTTATAGCGTCAGATTTATGTCAAATATCCTTAAATTATGTCAATTTTATGCTTGTTTGCTGTCATTTTGAATGTTTTAGTCATCATAATGACATTATTTGATGTCACTATATATTCCTAAATGAGATCCTATTAAGAATACCTAACATCTCAATCAGGGGCGTACGAGGGCTTTTATTTAGGGGGGGGGGCAAAAAAAAAAGTTTGGTCCCCCCCTTGGCAACATTGTGCCCCCCCCTTAAAAACCCCTTTTTTGAAAAAATAATAATACTTTTTAAAAATTTTTTTTGCCCCCCTCCCACCTGGACTTGTTTTGTTCACCATAAAAAGACTACATTTTTGGATGCTACTAACCTTAGAGTCTAAAAATCATTCCTTTGCTTGAAAAACTAACTTTTTGACTTTATAGATTTATCACTTAACTCCATCACAGCTAACTAAATCAATAATCACAGCATCATTGAAAATTATATTTTTACTAATAAACGAAATTTCTTCTGAAATTTTTAGATAGAATTTACTCTATCTACATATTCACCAACTCTTTTAAGCTACAATTTTCTGGAATTTGCTTGCACAAACATTTCAATGATTTTTTTCAGTAGAGAGCTCAGACAGTCTTATATAGGGTGTAAAGCTATAAGTGCAAGATCGTTAAGTCTGCTCTCCGTCATAGTACATCTTGTGTAAAGAAGTATTCTCTTTAGAAGGCTAAAAGTTTTCTCTCCTTGAATTAACAGTGAATATAGACAAATCCTTAGTCTTTGTCATTGTCAGGTGTTACTTTCTAAACGTAGTTTCCTTTTAATTTTTATTTTTGGAACTCCCAGGGGGGGGCAAGAGGACTACTACCCCCCTAGGTACACCCCTGTGCCTGACCTGAGGAAGGGAAATGCAAGCAGATGTAATATTAAAAGAGCCTCCCCCATGGGTGCCCCCCTCAGCCTCTCAGAGGGGGCACGCGTAGAGGGGGGCGGGGGGAGCGGCCCCCCCCCCATCGTACGCCCCTGATTTCAATGAATTCAAATAATGTCACATAATATGATAATATTTTAATGATGTCAAAATAATGCCACTTAAACATTTTAATGTAGTCTTAGAACCCTATTTTTATCCAATTTACACATCACTTAATATCCCAAAGCTAAATATTTTACTCAGAACTATGTGTAAGCTCATATTCTGATCTTTATCTTAACCTTGAGAGAGCAATCCTACTGCATTACATTTTCAATATTTAAATACAGTAAGACACATAAAAATGTGGAATGGGAAGACAAAATTTAAGCAACCTTAAGCATATTTAATGTTGTTTTCAAGCAAATAGTTTTAACAGTAGCATGAAAATCAATTAATTAAGTGGAACGGGTCTGCATTAGTGTATACTCTGCATAATTGCTGTTGTTTATGCTCATTGGAATATTTTAAATCATTACTTAAATCCATAAACCGTCTTAATGTTCCACAGTTTTAAGGGTCTCACACTCACTGTAACTTCAAGCAACAGCTCATAGAAACCATAGAGTTTAAAAAATGTTGTAACTTTATGAAATAATTTATTAAATTATAACTATAATTCATAAAAGTAATTTTACAAATCTAAATATTTAACACAATTACAGATAATATTGATTTCTTTTGTAACTTGGCGTTATTACAGCATCTTTAATGTTTCCATTAAATCTTCATAACATTGCCGAACTGTTTGTCTTGAAAATTGTTGAAGCAAGGGAAAAGAACAAGTAAGAACAGATTATAAATTGCTTTTAACTGCAAAAAAAACCGGTCAAAAATGCTGTTAGTTTAAATTTAAACGCGAAGAAACGTTAATAACCGAAAATAACTCGCTTTAAAGATGATTAGCACGGTTTAAATCAGTTAGATTTTAAATTGGTTATTTCTCTATTAAAAAAACACGTCTAAACCCTTGGTTAACTTTGTAAAAAGTCCTTAACTGGTGTTTTATAAAACGAGTTAAATACAATTTTAAACCATTTAGAAATCTGACATTGGTGTTATTATTACGGTTAAAATACAAATTTATTTTTACTTTAAAGCTTAAAAAGAAGATTGTAAATCGTCTAAATTCCTTATGTATGAAGTCTTGAAACACTCTGTAAAACCGTCTTAGTAAGGGTAGGATGGAAGTACTGTAGGACGAGTAGGACTGAAGTAACATTACCGACATTTAATTACAGGGTGTCCCACGAAACATGGCAGTTGGTGAATGGTTTTGAATGTCTTCTTCCATATTTTATATTTCAGTTTATTTCGTTAACAAACTCTTTTACTCAAATATTTTTTACTTTGAAATCAATTTTCTATAAAATCAAAGAACTTAACAAATCATGAAAGAAGACCTTAAAAACTATTCACCAACTGTCATATTTCGTGGGACACCCTGTACCTCTTAACGTGATATAATTTTTTACCCTCAATTATTAATCCAGTAAGTTCCAATCAGCACCCTCTATAACTATGATTGTAAGCTGCGTATAAACTTAAAAAATGTCATTAAATTACTGCAAATAAGTCAGAATTAGACTTTATAAGGTTCCAAAATTTCTCTCAGATAGACTCAGACGGAAACGAAGTTCTTGTTTATTATTAATAATAAATTCCCCATAAAGCCCCCCCCCCCCCCCCATTCCTCACAACGAAAAGCCTCAGGTAGTATTGCTGATTAAGATTTTTATGTATATTTATAAACATTAAACATAATTTTTATTACTGATTAAAGTTATTTAAAACTATTCTACAACTAGATAAACATTATTACAATTATTACATTTCAAATTTGTATCACATTCAATTTTCCAATATTTCAATTAATTTGCTAGACATTATCTTCCTTAAATATATCTATCATCAAGGTTTAAAAATCGACTTTTTTGTTAAGAAACTTAATTTCTTTTTATAGAATGCATTAAAACAGATAAAACTCTTTGTTCTGGGGACATTTATTTTTTAGTGAACTAATAACTGTTAAAATAACCATACAATTTTAATTGTCTGTTTGTTTAACCTGTGTGGCTGTTTGTTTGTTTGGGTTTTTTGGGTATAATGAAATAATTTTCTTATTTAAAAAATCCACTAATGAAGACCTGAAAATTGGCCAAATGATTCAGATATGTGACAAAATATAAATATCATAAAATCATTTTTTAAAAGTTCATTATTGCACGACAAAAATTAAAATAAATATTTCATTGGCAAAGTTCTAACTTTGTTACAATGTTCAGATATTTTTTTTAGATTGTTTATTTTTGTACTTCAGCAACTGTCAACTTGAAAGGCGTATACAGGGGATGAGGGGGGGGGTAGTGCCACTAGGATGGGGCATATCCCCCCGTAATTTGATTTCCAATCTAGAAACTGAAAAAAAAGAAATTGATATTTCCATCTTAAATCCGCCAGTACATTTCTGTCTTGGACCCAAAATGGGGGGGAGGGCGTTAACATTTTTTAAGGTGGGGTAAAAAATTCTACGCTTCGCACAATCTCCCCCCCCCCCTTAGATTCAATCCTGTATACGCCCCTGGTCAACCTGTGTACAGTCGTCAGTCAAATATTTGAAAAGTTTAATCTATTAAATATTGGTTTGCGGATCCGTAGTTCGGCGTTGAACTCTTTTCTGTAATTATTTCAGAAATGTTTGCGTTTAAATCCTCAACAGTTTTAACAGGTTCAGCCGTCATGTTCCAATCCTAGAATTAAAGAGTTTAACTGAGAATAATTTTAGAAAAATTTTACAGTTTTAACAACTACAGAAAAGATAGAAAATTAGCCAAGATTGATAATAAATGAATGTTTAGAAACTCTAATTCCGAAAATTGTGTCTTGTCTGTAAACATCTATTTACTTGGATTCTTCGAAAAAAAATTTGAAAGAAATTTTTAGGCGTTAGCACAATTAAAATCTAACATATCTTGAAAATCTACACAGGGTGTACTAGTAAACATGATAATTAAGTTACAACCTACAAATTATCTTTGTATTTCGATAGTAAATGAATCTACAGGGTTACCCAGAAAGGATGAGACTTCAGAGAAGAATGTTTACAAAATTCAAAATGTGTTATTCCTCACATTTATGGTTCCCTGCAATTTTTAATTTCTTACTGTCTTTTCCCAATCATTAAATGATAAGATTATTGGACCTTGAAATTGTCTTTAGTTAAAGATTTTTAGTAATACCTATGGAAGCAAAGCAAGGAGATATAAAAGTTGAATTATTTAGAATTTTTTAAGATTTTGATCTTATACTATATTTTTTTTAAGCAGACCACATTTTAAAATATTCAATTTACTGTGAACCAACATGGTTTCAGAACCACGTTAGCTTGGACTGCAAGTAGTTCCGTTGACACAATCCCTGCATTTATAATACAGGCCCATAGCTGAACTCGAATTGCAAGTAGTTCCGTTGTGAGCATAGCAGCTAATTTGTATATAGCCATAGTTCATGTTAGCAGTAGGTCGGTTTTCAACTGCCGCATGTTCTAGTTTTAAGCAAGTATCCGTTGAAGATAAAGCCAAGCCACAAGTCACGCTCCGACTGTGCAGTGTGATAAATCCAAGCCACGCTATGGTCTAAGCGTGGCTTATTAAAACCTTACCAAGGTCAACGTTTTTCTACTTGCAACGTGGAATAGGAGGATTTTGCCTGGATAAGCCTGATGACCGGCAGTCTCGACAATAAAATGACGAAGAGAGCCTTGTTCAATGCAAAAGACATTCGCCGTTGGAGGCGGATGTTGTGTAGAACTAGAATATCTGTTGGAGGCGGATGTTGTGTAGAGCTAGAATATCTGTTGGAGGCGGATGTTGTGTAGAGCTAGAATATCTGTTGGAGGCGGATGTTGTGTAGAGCTAGAATATCTGTTCAGCTTTAACTCATCTTTTCCAATTTATCGTGTGTATGTGTTTAACTTGTAAATATAGTTTGTGTACAAATATGTGTAATTATTTAGTCCAGTCTAGGCCATTTACTTTTCAAGTCTATATTTCAAACCTGAAGTTCCGAAGAACCAAGAAGTAAAAAAACAATGTTTGAGGAGGTTGCTATTATACAGGAGAGTATGAATAAGGCTGGCCACACCTAAACATTATATTTAAAGAGGTTGCAATTATACAGGATAGAATAAATCAGGTGGGTTTCACTAAACATTATATTTAAGGAGGTTGCAATTATACAGTACAGAATAAATAAGGTGGGTTTCACTAAGCATTATATTCAAAGAGGTTGCAATTATACAGTACAGAATAAATAAGGTGGGTTTCACTAAACATTATATTTAAAGAGGTTGCAATTATACAGGACAGAATAAATAAGGTGGGTTTCACTAAACATTATATTTAAGGAGGTTGCAATTATACAGGACAGAATAAATAAGGTGGGTTTCACTAAATATTATATCTAAGGAGGTTTCAATTATACAGGACAGAGAAAATAAGGTGGGTTTCACTAAACATTATATTTGAGGAGGTTGCAATTATACAGTACAGAATAAATAAGGTGGTTTTCACTAAACATTATCTTTAAAGAGGTTGCAATTATACATGACAGAAAAAATAAGGTGGGTTTCACTAAACATTATATTTAAGGAGGTTTCAATTATACAGGACAGAATAAATAAGGTGGGTTTCACTAAACATTATATTTAAAAAGGTTGCAATCATATAGGAGAGTATGAATAAGGCTGGCCACACCTAAACATTATATTCAAAGAGGTTGCAATTATAAAGGACAGAATAAATAAGGTGGGTTTCACTAAGCATTATATTTAAGGAGGTTGCAATTATACAGGACAGAATAAATAAGGTGGGTTTCACTAAACATTATATTTGAGGAGGTTGCAATTATACAGGACAGAGAAAATAAGGTAGGTTTCACTAAACATTATATTTAAAGAGGTTGCAATTATACAGGACAGAATAAATAAGGTGGGTTTCACTAAACATTATATTTAAGTAGGTTGCAATTATACAGGACAGAATAAATAAGGTGGGTTTCACTAAACATTTATTAGACCTTATGACTAATTAAATCATATATGATCACCCAAAGTAAAAATTGTAATTTTAAATAATGTTTAACATTAAACATGATTCGTATGGAACCTCACAAAAAACTTTGTTGTTTATTTGAAAAAGAAGGAAAACCATGACAAAAGGGTTGATTTTACTCAACTTTTCCGATTCCATAACGAAGGTTTATTGAAAAATGATCACCCTCAAAAATAAGTTTTAAAATGTCAAGATTTAATTATTTTTCTCTAAAAAAAGGCTAAAATTAAAATGTTTACTAGACCTGAGATTCGTCAAGAACTTGAAGTGCGATCACTTTAGAATATGATACAGTTGTTCTTAATAAAATAACAAGTTCATTAATAGAATGTTTTTCAGTAAATTTATCATGTAAATGTTCACAAATTATATGCAGTAGAGTACATTAATACTGCATGTTCCTTAAACTATCCATTTCAATTTCGAATTATTTAAAGCTGTAATATAAACTTTATAATGAATTAGGTGAATAAAAAACATCATTTGATTTATAGTAACAACGGAAAATCATCGTTTGTAAAGTGAAAGGCATAGAGCCAATGTGAAATGATCATTGGTCAATTATGAAACCAGTCTATTTCATAATTTGGGTTTCTTTTAAAATTAATTTTAGTTTTCTTGATGTTCCAGGCCCAAAAGGTTTTATAGCACAAATATGTGAAGTACAACTGCAGTATGGAAACAGTACAACAAAATGGCCGTTTTACACTTTTTTCTAGTAAATTCCACTCTAACATATATTCTATTCTCTTTGTATCTATCTACTGACAACTGAAATAAGCTTCAATAATTTCTTATACCTCTTTTGCATAAAATGGCAAAGGGAGTCGAATTATTTAGTTTAATTTAATAAATAGAAATCTAAAAAAGATTTGATAATTGTAAAAGAACAAAATGGCGCCATACAAGATTTTGGGAATTTAAGACTGAAAATATAGAATGGAATTAATGCAAATCATTTTGTACAAGAACAACTTACAAGAAACAGGGCTGAAAACTTTAGAATGAGATATCCTAAATCACAATCGCTTAATCTGATTATCCAAGTACACACTTTTGATTTTCTTCTTATAATCCTATTTTTGGATATTTCTACTGTATAAAAGTTACGTTTGATAACAATTGCAGATACCAATACTATATATCGATTGGACTAATATCCGATTGAATTAAAGTCAGCTGTTCACAAGCCGGCTTTTAGAGCATTTAAACAAATATAAATTTAATCATGTTATTACGAAATTATTAAAAAACATTTTAGGACTACTGTCATTTTGAACGTTAGTCTTAATACGACATCATCAACACCAGAAATCAAAACTGGGTTTTCAATCCCCCCTAGTTGCGCCTCTGGCTGATTGGTTAAATTTTTAACTTCTTTCTTGGATATCGAATGCGTTTAAAAATAATCTTGGGTTTGGTAAAACCAGGAGTTTTAACATTAATCTTGATATCCACCATATCCTAAAGTTTTCAGCTCAGGCCGAATTATTTTCTGCCGGGCTGCAGGATAGATTAAACAAAGTTTAGCGTAAAATAGTTAAAATTGGAAGGGGGGAAAACCTGTGAGTTATTTGGTGAGTTGTTTTTTTAATTGATTTTATAAAAACTTGAAAATAATTTGTTCGGATATTCCAAAGATCAGTTTCCATATAAATGTATACTTACGAAGTAAGATACATGAAGAAACTGTTGATCCCTAGTATAGTTCCAACATAGTTCGGAGATAAATCGATTGCATTGTTCATAGCTCCGACCAGATGGAATCCTAGAGTAAGATTTATTAACACGATTGAAAGGTTTTTTCAAGGGAAAAATAGTAAATTTTAGCGTAAATACTAATTTTTAAATAAAAAGCAAGAATATCTTCCTCATTTCTGCTCAAGGTCGGGATAAAAGGGTACCGTTGATCGGGCCAATTTAAGATATTATTATTCAATATTTCAAGTTAAATGGCATATATTCTATGACATATATATGTTGAAGTATACGTGTACTAGCCTAAATTAATTGTGAACATGTTATCTTTGTGTACATCGTAAAACAAAACAAAAATAATTCGCGGATTTTCACAAAAAATTTAGTGGATTTTCAAAATTTTAAAAAATTTAATGAAGATCGAATTTTGATGGGAGACAAATATTTGAAATTTTGATCATTCATAAACCTTCCCTGGGGTCCCTAGATGTCCCACAAAAAATTTGGGCCCGATCGGTTCAGCCGTTTTGACGTTTATTGGATACAAACGGACAGACAGACAAACAGACAGACAAGCCAAATTTATATAAAGATTATGAAAGGTACTTCAATAAACCTCCGCCCAAATAGATTGTCAAGCACAATATCGATGGTAAAAAAGAATGCGTTATACAGTCTCAGTACACCTTCTCAATTTCTGTGTCTGACAAGATTAGATATGAATAAAAGTGATAATTTTAGACTTAAGTGCTTATCTTTTAGCGAAATATGTGCAATTTCGTGTGTTCTTTGTTTACTTCAAAAATCATATCATTATCAACTAGTTGGACAAAATGTCGTCTTTCTTCTTACATTTGACACTTGTGACGTCGTGCATAATTAGTCGATTTTTCTTTTGCCATCTTTAGTCCTTAACAATCCATTTACCTGAGTCCATAATAAGATTTGTTTACTAGAAACAAGATATAAAAAGAGAATTAACCTGTTAGAAAGTATGCAGCTGTAGTTACAAAGATGATAAAAGTTGGTGGTTCAGGTCCCAGCAAGGGTATTGAGGCGGTTAGCACAGAAAATCCAAACAAACAAATACTTGAAGATATTTTCCTAAAAATATCAGAAAATTAATAATAATAAGAAATATATAATCAATATCTACATATTATAAAGGTTGTAAATTAATTCTATTGTATATTCAGCTCAATTATTTGAATAAATAAAAAATAAAAAAGATTATGAATTAAAACAACGTCGCGCGGTCATATCTCTTAAGATCAAATACCGCATTTCTTGTTTCAGAAACATTAAATGAATCATCAGAATTAAACCCGCTTTAAGCAAAATAACGCTATCTTCCACATTATTGATCAAATAAAGGTTTAAATGGTACCGTTGTGGATCCGACATAACCCTCTAATGGAGGTTCAGCAAGAATTACGACGGTCAGTCTCTTTACCATCAGTTTGATAGTTTAAAACAATCAGAACACATTTGAAAATCCCAGAACAAGGGAAATATTATTTTAAGGTTTTCAAATTTCAACTCAGGAATTAAAGCCGTGTCGTGTGTGATTGACGATTTAATTTTTTTCTCTTAATTCCCATGTTTGGACAATGGACACCCTCCCAAAACTTAAGAAACATGTTGTTCTAGTGTTTACATACACAGTTTACCACAGAGAAATAGAGCCATCGAAAGAACTTATGAAATGTCGTCTTCCCAATTGTTCAAAGGGTTTTATTCTATTATACGTGGATAAAAATAATTGCAAAAAATGAAAAAAACCATGAATAAGCGGGAACAGTTTTAAAGAGCTCCAAATAATCATTTACGTAAAAAAACTAAATATCTGCAGCATTCCATTTTCAGAAAGTTAAGAATTCAACATTTTATAAATGCTTCCGATGTCTTTTTTTGAACTTAACTGTAGTAAGGAATTCAATGTATGAATATTGTATTGGAAATATTTTTATTGTACTTTCCCCTGATAATAAAACCTTGGTGAGTCACAACCTTTTATCGAAATATATCGACAAACTTCAAAGATTTACTTTTAACTTTTTTTAATTTTGTACTTCATGGGTTAAAAAACTTAAAGATCGAAAATTGTTGCTTTACTGTTGAAAGGATTGTACAGGTTGTCCCAAAAAACATGGGAAGTACAGCCGTATGCAGTCAAAACATAAACAAACAAAATGTGAACATAGCAGACAAAACTCTTACAGATTACAGCTTTCTCAGTAGGTATACTAAATCAAAGAATTATTTAAAAAAACGATATCGAATTTGTCCCTGTCCCATGTTTATTGGGACACCATGTAGTATAACTGCATGTTTAGAAATGTCAATTTACAACTTTGATCAAGCGTGACACGGTGACGGAGATATATTTTTCTAACTAAAAATTACCTTCGCCCTACCATATGATTGTGCATGCTTTGCAGACGGGTACTACATTTGTATAAGAAATATTCAGAATAGGTTATTGTATACGCGGTACATCAGACAAATATTTCGAAATTTAAATTAAGTACCGTCTGCAAAGCATGAACAGGGTGTCCCAATAAACATGGGAATTCAGTGACAAATTCGATATCTTCTTTTTAAATAATTCTTTGATTTAGGATATTGATACCTACTGAGAAAGCTGTAATCTGTAAGAGTTTCGTCTGCTATGTTCACATTTTGTTTGTTTATGTTTTGACTGCATACGGTTGTACTAAGTAAAACAAGAAAATTACGGTATACAAACAGAGTAAACTTGTCCGTCTTCACTGCTCATCTTGCGGAGACATTATAGACACATCTTTACAGTCTTCTACCCTTTTCATAAAATAAACTCTAGCAGACATAATAATATTATGGGTTTGAAATTAGGTATTACAATGCTAATTCATAACAAAGACGATATCGAATTCGTCACTTTGTTCCCATGTTTTTTGGGACAACCTATATAATTATATGTTAGCCTGGTAGGGCGAACCGCGTCAGTTGTATATCCTTAAATTCCTTACTCCCTGGTTTAAACCCACGAAAAATATTGATTAGATATATTCCTTGTCGGTATTTATTTTTAAATTATGAATTTTGAAGAATTCAGAATTCCACGGAAAAAAATTTGTAAATCGGAAAAAAATTGTTTTTGTTTTATTGAAGAAAAATGCTAAAGATTGAGTGCAGCTATTAAAAGTTGAAATAGAAGTTGGACATGAAGGGCCTATAATAGCCTAGTTATTATAAAGAGCTGAAGGAAAACTTTTCAGTTTTCTTGACACTGTTTCATGGTTGGAGGTTCACTGCAGAGGTGTACGGTCCCTTTAAAAGGGAAACATTAATTACCGACGCAAATGTCATAAATAGTGTCAGTTTGAAAAAAAGCATTTTTAGAAAAAAAAGTAATTGATAAATTCACACTGCCCCGGAAGCGATTTTGAAAAAGTTTTAACGACCAACTCTATACTTTATTCTAAAAGATAAATGAAACGCTTTATCAAAATATTTGATCGGGCCCATTGGCTATTACGGCCAAAATAGCACTGGATCTGAATTAGGGAAACTTTGAGGAAGCAGCTACTAATAATCAAAATAAAAACAACTTAAGTCTTTTTTTTGTTTATATTGTGTTTTTGAAACCCTATTTTACAGCTTTGAAGGAAAAGAAAAAAATGATTGATACAAATTTCTTCTTTCAATGCTGGGTTTTTGACCTCATAAAAATCCATGATATTTTAGCACGATAACAAATATCAAGCTATTTATCCACTTTACATTTCTGTTGGTTTCCATTTCACTGAATCAAAAAAAAGCGTGAAAAACAATTTTTTTATCTACTCATTATAAGATCAGAAATTCTTAATATTTCTATTTTTCAAATTAACTAATTCCGATCGCTTCACTGTTTTGTTTTTATTTGAAATTTAGATGGTCCAGCGGAATTTTGATTTGATTGTATTTTCTGACTCATGCCGGTTTCAATCGCGTAAATATGCTAATTAGACAAATGGTTGAAACAACGAAGTCAAAATCGCTTCCGGGGCAGTGTGAATTGTACAGTGTACTTCACCTAGCTAAAGATAATGAAATATGTGTTGAATTTGCCCAATTAAACAATCTGGAGGCTAGTAGACCCATTATTACACTTCCTACACAATTAGGAACAGGATATTAAGAATTAAAAACTTTACAAAATGCACTGTCAGAAGACTTGATTGACATAAATATACAAAATACACTGTAAGGAGACTTGATTGACATAAATATACTAAATGCACTGTCAGAAGACTTGATTGACATAAATATACAAAATACACTGTAAGGAGACTTGATTGACATAAATATACAAAATGCACTGTCAGAAGACTTGATTGACATAAATATACAAAATACACTGTAAGGAGACTTGATTGACATAAATATACTAAATGTACTGTAAGGAGACTTGGTTGACATAAATATACTAAATACACTAGGTACAAAAAGTATACGTTAAAGAATACGTTAAAGTATATGTTAAAGTATACGTTAAAGTATACGGTAAAGTATACATTAAAGTATACGGTAAAGTATACGTTAAAGTATATGTTAAAGTATATGTTAAAGTATACGGTAAAGTATACGTTAAAGTATACGTTAAAGTATAAGTTAAAGTATACGGTAAAGTATACAGTAAAGTATACGTTAAAGTATACATTAAAGTATAAGATAAAGTATACGTTAAAGTATACATTAAAGTATAAGTTAAAGTATACGTTAAAGGGTCTGTAACGAAACACTGAATGGGCTGGGTATGGGCTGAAACCTGAGCATTTTAGGAATTGATCGGGACCTTTAAGAGTTCTATTTGATTCATCTTATGTTCCTGTCTCGAGAAATTGTTATAAAACTGTGTCAAAGTTATACCAAAACCTGATACATGTGAGATTTGGTATTGGACGGAGACACATGACCATGATACTGCACCGCCATTGATTGAAGTTCTGATCACGTGATACAGACGTATTAATTATATTATCAATTATATATTAAAAAAGGAAAAATTATTAAATTCAAACTATAAAAGGAGAAAACCTGAGTTTTTCTTTCTCCTCTGGGATATTGTTGTTTTCAGATTGGTCGGGTATTTGCTCAATATGATCTGTTTAAAATTTAGTTTCTCATAACAAATCTCACACATGTGAGTTTGGGTATAATTTTGACACAGCTTTATATCAATTTCTCGAGACAGGTCTCTTGGGTCTCGATCAACTCCTTAAAATGCTTAGGTTTCAGCCTATACCCCATTTGATTATTCCTTTACAGTTCCTTTAAGCAGCCTAAACTCCTGAAGCTTCCATGAATACGGGGGTCCCACTATATCTACCTAAAGGGGGTAGAGCTGATACAAAACCATTAAACATCATCTTTACTCCCAACTCCTCCAGGTACTGAGGGAGCAGTTCGTAGAAGGATTTCACCCAGATGTTTCCCATATTAGCAGCTATTTGTCCCCAGACAGGAGGACTCAATAGAATCCTAGATATAAACCAATATATTTCCCATATTAGCAGCTATTTGTCCCCAAACAAGAGGACTCAATAGGATCCTAGATATAAATCAATATATTTCCCATATTAGCAGCTATTTGTCCCCAGACAGGAGGACAGGAGGACTTTATAGGATTTCAAATATAAATCGATAGAAAAAATACTAATCCAGTGCTCAACATATCGAAAAGAATTGAAGACAAAAAAATCTCATTTAATTTTTAGTATGTGGTTATAGGCCTTGATAGGTCGTTTTCGCTTCTGAAATGCTTGAAAAAAGATGACCCAGATGGAATATTTTAAAATCTTGTTATGATTTTGCAAAAATTTGGTAAAATAATGCTGCAGAAATGCAGAAAATTGTCATAAAAGTGTTTGAAGCAAATGAAAGGAGTAACCAAAAGGCTTTAAGAAACTATAATGATAATATAAATATGCAGAAAAATTTTTTGAGTCCAACATTTTTAAATTTTATTGATACTTTAACCGAATGGGAATTTTTTCTGTTTTTCAATTATCTATAATACCTTAACCGCTATCTGCCTATGTTACTACAAACCTCCCTTCCCACCTACCTACCTACCTACCTACCTACGTAACTACCTACCTACCTACCTACCTACCTACCTACCTACCTACCTACCTACCTACCTACCTACCTACCTACCTACCTACTTACACACCTACACACCCACCCACCTACCTACATACCTACCTACCTACCTAAGTAGAGGTATCTGTGAGATGCTTGGTCTGGAAACAGCGATATCTGTATGATCCAACAAAAGCCGTTTTTCTTTCTCATTTATTCTAAAAAAAAGATTTTATATTTTAAAATCCTTAAAAATCCATGCCTATGACAAAATGCATCAAATGGTGCAAACGTACCTTTGCGCTGGAATTCTGAATGAAAGATCGGATTTTTCTCCGTCAACTTGTCGTTGAAAAGTTAGACTAATACTAATAAATAGCTAGTAGGCTATTTAGTTTACCTTACATTACCCAAATAAGTGAACGGTCCCTTTAATTATGCAAAGTGATTAAATAGCCTTAATTAGCCTTAAGGGTATTATAAGGGTAATTCTAAGCATTAGGTAAAATGAAAGGTTTAAATGCTGAAGCCTAAAATGTTAGGAGTTCATCACGACCACTTTTAGTTCTATCTGATGTTCCTGTCTCTAGAAATTGATATAAAACTGTGTCATAATTATGCCAATCTCATATACATGTGATATGGTATATATCAAAGGATGTATTAAAGGGACAGTTCTAAAATACTAAACCTAGGATGTATTAAAGGAATTGTTCTAAAATATTAAACCTTGGATGTATTAAAGGGACTGTTCTAAAATACTAAACCTAGGATGTATTAAAGGGACTGTTATAAAATACTAAACCTAGGATGTATTAAAGAGACTGTTCTAAAATACTAAACCTGGGATGTATTAAAGGGACTGTTCTAAAATACTAAACCTAGGATGTATTAAAGAGACTGTTCTAAAATACTAAACCTGTGATGTAATAAAGGGACTGTTCTAAAATACTAAACCTAGGATGTATTAAAGGGACTGTTCTAAAATACTAAACCTAGGATGTATTATAGGGATTGTTCTAAAATACTAAACCTAGGATGTATATCCGGAGAATCATGAACCAAGAACCACCAAGGAACTAACCAGGCCAACTGTATCACACCAAATCCATAATACTGACTTCTTCATAAAGAAAATGATCATAATTATTTTTACAATAACAGTAACAATAACAATAACAATAACAATAACAATAACAATAACAATACCAATAACAATAACAATGACAATGACAATAACAATAACAATAACAATAACAATAACAACAACAACAAAATTACAACAACAACTACAACATAATAATGATATTAATAGTAATAATAATAATAATAATAATAATAATAACAATAATTATAATAATAATGATATTAATAGTAATAATAATAATAATAATAATAATAATAACAATAATTATAATTTTGATATTAATAATAATAACAATAACAATAATAATAATAATAATCATAATAATAATAATAATATTATCATAAAAATAAAAAGTTATATGTTAGGAACAATCATTTACCTTTAAACTGGAATACAAATGAAATATCTGATCTGTGTTCTGTTTCCCTTCTTCAAACTGTTATCTGTTTCAATACCTTCAATTTGTATTGTGTACCCAAACCTTTAACCCTACAGCTCAAACTGTATCCTACCTTCAATCTGTATCCTATACACCTACATCCAATCTGTATCCTGTACCCTCTCCTTCAATCCTGTAAACCCACCTTCAATCTGTATCCTGTATACCTACCTCTAATTTCTGTATTCTGTACAGCCTCCTCCAATTTTTATCCTCAATACTATCTACATACCTTCAATCTGTATCCTGTATACCTATCTCCAATCTGTATCCTCTATACTGTATACCTACCTCCAATCTGTATCCTGTATACCTACCTCCAATCTGTATCCTTAATACTGTTTACATAACTCCAATCTGTATCCTGTATACCTACCTCCAATCTGTATCCTGTAAAACCTTCTTCAATGTATATCCTCAATTCTGTAAACTTACCTCCAATCTGTATCCTGTATACCTAATTCAATCTGTATCCTGTACATCTACCTCCAATCTTTGTCCCGTATATATACCTCCAATCTGTGTCCTGTATATACCTCTAATCTGTATCCTGTACAACTACCTCCAATCTGTATACTGTATACCTACCTCCAATCTGTATCCTGTGTACTTACCTCCAATGTATGTCCTGTATATATACCTCCAATCTGTATCCTCTATATCTACCTCCAATCTGTATCCTCTATATCTACCTCCAATCTGTGTCCTGTATATACCTTCAATCTATGTCCTGTATATCTACCTCCAATCTATGTCCTGTATATATACCTCCAATCTGTGTCCTGTCTATATACCTACAATCTGTATCCTGTATATCTACCTCCAATCTATGTCCTGTATAAATACCTCCAATCTAGGTCCTGTATATACCTCCAATCTATGATTGTATACATACCTCTAATCTATGTCCTGTATATATACCTCCAATCTGTATCCTGTATATCTACCTCCAATCTGTAT
Organism: Eurytemora carolleeae; assembly: GCF_000591075.1. Lineage (NCBI taxonomy): Eukaryota > Metazoa > Arthropoda > Copepoda > Calanoida > Temoridae > Eurytemora > Eurytemora carolleeae. The sequence continues at coordinate 110,559 of NW_019396813.1, read as the reverse complement.
CCTGTATATCTACCTACAATCTATGTCCTGTATATCTACCTCCAATCTATGTCCTGTATATATACCTCCAATCTATGTCCTGTATATATACCTCCAATCTATGTCCTGTATATATACCTACAATCTATGTCCTGTATATATACGTCCAATCTATGTCCTGTTTATATACCTCCAATCTATGTCCTGTATATCTACCTCCAATCTGTATCCTGTATATCTACCTCCAATCTGTATCCTGTATATCTACCTCCAATTTGTTATCTGGCTTGTAATTCCGGTAAGTAATGACGTCATCACTAAGCAACCAGGGCTAGCAGTGTATATTATTGTTGATAACAATCCTCTTTCACAGCTAATCAAAAATACAGGATTTTAGACCTAATTTCAAGCGACCCAATATGTTCAATTCACAAGGGCACCCTGAATAAAGTGCTGGATTTTGACAATTTTAATGAAATTTGGAAGTCACTTTTTATAAAAGAAACCATCCACGATTGATTTTAAATAACTACTAATCACATAAGAGTCTATCATTCATCCTTAATCAGATTAGGGTACCGTTATAATCGGATATGTACTTTTAAAATTTAGAGTCACTAGAAATTTTGGTTACTGGTCTTTATGTAACTTTTTGTTTCTGTCTCTGAAGTATAAAAATATCTTATTTGTTCGTAAGAAATCTCGATCACAAGAACACAAAATGAAGTAAAAATTTTCTAAGAAATTCCTATATTTTGTTCAACATATTTTTATATTTAGACCAAGGGCAGTTTTCTACACTTGTCTTTTGTGAGAACTGGAGTTTCCATTTTTCCAGATCGATTTGGATCCGTAATGGCCTTGCGGAACTTTTCCTGAAGCTGTCAAAAAAGAGATGTCAACGCAACACTTAAATAAATCTATACTCCGGTCCATAGTGCATAGGTCAGTAAAGAATCTTCCTAGAAGGGACTGGCTCATTTGGCGTACCGTCCCGTTTCGCCTTATGTAGTCTGTTTGTGTACTGTACAGCTTGCTCCAGCTGTTAAAGATCTGGCTGGTACTTGAAATGAACCGGAGTCTACAGTGAAATGTTTAACAGAGCTAGGTGAAAATGCTAAAAAAAAGGGTACAGAGCTGGGAACTTTTAAATGGTGGATATCGGATTAATGCTTGATCCACACTTTTTCTTAATCTCGAGATTAAATAATGCTTGTTCTCCTCTTGTTATTAATCTCCAGATTGATTAAGCGATCGGGATTAAGGATATCCCATTCTTAGGTTTTCAGCTCTGATCGATTATTATTATGGAATTGATCCGGATTAATCGTTCGGTAAACTTTTATCAGCATGATACACCTAGCTTTGTGTACCATACATGTTAAATTGAGTCTTGATTCGATTAAGTTTGGTTCCGCCCTTAAATTTAAAGTTTTTTTATCTCTACAGCAGCTTGAGAAAAGGTTTCGTATGGCCTCTACGGATCCAAATTGATGCGGAAACTTAAACTTGGAAACTTAAAAATATTACCTTGGTTCCCATCTTGCCAACATCGAGGTTAAACATGCACAGACAAACCCACCAGCCAAACCAGATACAAACTACAGGATGGTCAAATAAATATGGGAATTAACTACATGGTATTCTAATAAATGCTAAGATTAACTACAGGGTGTCCTAATAAATAAGAGAATTAGTTTGAGGGTGTCCCGATTGATATAGGAACTAAAAATATGGGAAATAATTAGGGAATGAACTACAGGTTGCAGTCCCAATAAATTTGGGAGTTTAATTATAGGAATTTATTAAAGGGTGTCCAAATAAATAAGGGAAGAAGCTACAGGGGTTTCCAATAATTATGGGACAGGGTGTTCGAAACAAATATGGAAATAATAAACAAGGGGTCCCAATAAATATGGGCATCAATTACAGGTTGTCCAAATAAATACGGGTACATACTATTCAGGGTGTCCCAATAAATATGGGAATTAATTGACGAGCATAAAATCGCCATTGATCTATGTAGCATTGATTCATAAATCTGAAAATACTTCAATCTTTCAGATTTAATTTTTAATAAAATTTTCATTCTGTTAAAAGATTAACTGAAAACATGTAAAATGTAATAAAATAAAATCTGTAAATATTCTTGTCAAAAATACGCAAATCTAGTTATTTCATCAAGAATGATAAAACAGTCCGAAGTTCAAGTTCAAGAGTGGAAAAGCTGACAAAAAAGTGTGACATTTGATCGATTGTTTTATTCACAAGAAATATTTTTGACATTCATTTTATGAATTTTCCCGGAATGTTATAAAATGATAACAATTTAGTTGTTAAAATCTTTATTAGATTCCATAAATTTATAAAACTGAAGAGTATTATGTCACAAAGAGTTTACAAAAAATTAGAAAATAAGTTTGCCAATACTATTCGATTTGATGTCAAGTTTCAGATACTTTATAAAAAATGCTAAAAATTAATTGTTATAAAAAACCTGATTAAAGAGAAGTATAGGAAGGCATATGGCGGCACTGGTTGGTATTAAGATATTACAGATTCCTTAATCCAAGGAAATATATCAGGAACACTCATGGTCATAGCTGTGTTTACAAGTGTACTGCAGTATCTGGGAGGAATGTAAACAAACACAAAACAGCTCAGACTAAGCTTTGTTTATATTCCTCCAAGTTATTGCAGTACATTATATTTTAGAATTATAAATTATTTCTAAATTTTTTAAATCGTTTCTTCTCATTCTTAAATATATTTCATACTTTATGCTGTAACATTTCTTTTTTACTTATTGTTATCTAAGAAGACAGCCAGGACAGCTAGGACTTAAGTTCCTGATTTAATATATTCCTTGCCTTGAACAATTCCAACTACGGTCATAATCTTTTTCCCACTGTAAATCATCATTAATAAAAAACTTATTAAAAACCTTTAAAAAAATTTTTAATTTTTTTTTATTTTTAAACGTGTTAGTCTTAGCACGACCTTAAAGATATTTTATTGATTATAAATCCCTCAGAGCTAATCCCATGATATCTGCATATCTAAATAAAAAGTAATATAAGTTTTTCCGTCTTTTCGTATCTCCCATCATAAATCATGCCCCTTGACCGATTTGCCTCAAACTTTGTTCAGGAAATTTACAAGAAAAGCGTTTATAATGAAAACAAAATAACATATGAAAAAGATATAAAATTCTATGAAATCAAAATGTTATTAATTCCTGAAAACGTCACAAAACGCTCCTCCAACTCCCGTTATCATGACACCAATATTGAATGCACTATAGAAAAAATATATAACCTTTTATTTTAGTAATCATTAGAAATTTTTCATAACAAACATAAACCATATTCAAAATATTCTTCTAATTTACAAAGAGTGTAACAATAACTTTCCTAAAATAATATGTACTGCAGTTTCTGGGAGAAAGGTAAACAAACTTGGCAACACTGTGTGTGTTTACATTTCCTCCCAGAAACTGTAGTACAATTTATTTTAATGGAAGTTCCATCAATATTCCTAAGTAAAATCGCACAAAATTTCACTTTTATTCATTTGGATTACCGTCCCGCTTTGCCTTATAAAGCAAGTATATGTACTGTAAAGCTTGCTGAAGCTGATTTAAAATCGGCCCGGTAATTGAAATGAATTAACCAGAGTTTACAGTGCGACAATTTCTGTATCCCGTTTGGCCCAACAACATTCTGTTTGGAATTCAAAAGGCTCTTGATAAAATTGATATTTCGATACCAAACGGTAGGTTTTGTTTTTCTTCTTCTAACAGTGTGTACAATCAAAAGTATTAATTGCTATAGAATTAAAATTGAATAAAATTGTCGTTTAATTGAAAAATCATTCTATGAAGTTAAATCAAAAGAAAAAATATAAATCGTATTTTTACACAAACGAGCAATAATGTTGTCCATAGAAGTTTTTAATACTTTAGGTATGATTATTAGGCATGAATATTAGGCATTAATTAATCAAAGTAATTACTGTTGAACATTTCGCTTTAAATAGTAAAAGGTTCATTATGCATTATTTGAGGGATTTAGAAACAAGTTAGTTAGTTGATTAGATTGGGTCCATATAATTCCATTTCTGATCCCAAATGGGATTGGGGTTAATAGAACATTTAGGGCCAGGAAAGTACACTTTCTGTGTCATTGTGAACTTTGGTAAGATTTTGTGTACATTTACTAGTTCAGATATATGTACTGCATTTGGGGTGTTGAAAGATGTAAATACCAGTAATCAATATAAGCAGGGTACTAATGCAAGGAAAGTTATTTCAGAGGTGTACGCATTTATTGTACTGCAGTTTACTGTCTTTGGGAGGAAAAGTAAACACAAGACGGATACCACAGCCTGACATGGAATACATTTTCACAAAAATAATCTATGAAATATTCTGGTCATAGGAAACTGTTATGTGAATTATCAAAATTAAATGCTTTACTCCTCATCGGATACTAGACGAACACTGATGCATCTATAATGCATGTTTACAAATTTCGCCCATAGAGAACTGGTTTCAATATGTACGCAGAGTATACACAACCGCAATTAACTTTCCTTACATTAGTATCTTGAATATCAAGGAGAATTGAAAACAATGAGGGGGCAATAGGGTTTCCGTACACTTTGCTGTGACGTTTTTGTACTGCTGGAGAACTAGTTTTTGCGTAACATCAATAATAAAGATTGTAAACAATAACACAAATGATAAACAGACATTTGTAAAGGGCCCAAGGGGTGGAATAAAAATATATTGCTATTGTATTTTCCATATTGACCAGAAAGCCAAAAATCATATGTATTCGCTCTAACTTGATAAATTAACTTGATAAATTAACTTGTTTTTTGTTGGACTGTAATATCACATCAGAGCTAATTAGTCTTTTCCCTTCAACTTCTGTGGGGGCACTGGGTTTGTTTACATTCCTCCCACAGTGTATAGTACACAATTTGCGTATATCTGAGTTGGGCGTTCCTGTATAAAGTTCCTTGTTAACATCATGCTTCAAATTGTTTACATCACCTTGGTTAATTTCTGCCCCTAATATCAATCAGTCAACATTTGGCATCGTATTGGATGAGATTAGTATGAACCCCTGGCTGGCCTCTGTGGGTTTAAATAAACTATTTAGTATTTTGATTTCTCATTTCTTCCAACAATTTCTTTCAGGGGGGGGGGGGGGGGCAGTGAAATCTATTGATTTCAGGGTTTTTTTTCAGGCCCCAACGGGTGCTGATCCCCCACTGGAAAGATAAAAAATTTAAGGCCCCCCCTAAACAAATTCCTGAATACGCCCCTGAATTCCTTTAATGAATATTTGCATATTTGTTTTCCTGCGAATTGCTGCAATTTCTAGTTCTGAATATTCTATAGTTCCACATCGTCTTACAATACTCTTTTCATCCCATCCTACCAAATCACTAGTCAAAAAAATAAATTAAAGACTTTAGATTTTAAATGTTTATACAGATTCCTTGCCTCAAACTCTTATTTTCTAATACCTATATCTTTGCAACCTGATGATCTATTTGATATGGCAGAACTTGTATCTGAAAACGCCAGGTTTTAAGGATATAAGAATTAGAAAATTAGAGTTTGCCGCAAGTGATTAATTCCTTTGATGTCGATTGATGGTTTCATATTTTTTTGTATTTTGAATTAAATTATTTTTAAAAATATTTTTCCTAACATTGAAAACTGTGTTTTCTTGAACATTTACTGCTGTGAGATTTATTCTGTTTTCATTGTCTGAAGCGAGGTAGGGATGGGGATTGGTGTCTGAGGCGAGGTAGGGATAAGCATTGGTGTCTGACGCGAGGTAGGGATGGTTGTCTGGTAAATGGTAAGAACGAGAAGAATTGTCTGGACTGGAACATTTAAGATATTCTTGCCTCATCAATAATACAGTCAGCCTAAAATCATATATTTTGGACGAATACTCTTAATTCAAAACAAAGTGGGGGAAAAATAAAACTTTTAGAATGTCCACCCGTAGAAATGCTAGAAATGACCATTTTCTGCTTCGAATAATGAATGCTTATAATAAATGGTGTTTATGAGTCGTCTTAATAGCTAATAGATAATTGTGTAGATATTTGTTCCTTAAAACTGATTATTTTCATTTGCGGTTTTTCGATAAAAGTGACTTGAGCATTTCTTGCTTATAATAAGCAATGGGAAAAGTTTACGGAAATAAACACTGTTCGAGTCAGAAAAACGACTGTATCTTCATCATTTTTGATCAGATAAAGGTTTTAATCGGGCATTGACATCTTTGCATGGAGGGTCAGTCTAAGTTACGCTCAGAGTCCCTTTAAAATAAATATACCTCATTGAGTCCCTACCACAGAGGGACAGTAAGTTACCAAGACTAGCCAGCAATGTAAACACATATCTTTGATTCATTTTACAACATCTAGTAAATCACAAAACATAATATGCATGGTTTATTTTTTTATGCATTGTTTAGGGTTGTTATTCGTTTTAGAAGGTTTATATGGATGGAGAAAATAATAATAATAATCGAATAATTTAGATTTAGCGAAAAAATCACGATATAAGAGCAAAAATTAAAAGTTCCAGATAAACCTGAAGCGCCCTGGAAACCTAGTATATTATGTGTACTTGTACAATGGCACTATATGTTTATATCAATGATTAAAACGTGCTGAAATCCTTCTGTAATTTAAAAAATGTGCCCAATTCCTTCTGTAATGTGTTAAAAACGTATTTTGTTCTGATTGAACTCGATTTAAATATATTTAGTATTTATTTGCTTCACTGTTGAAAGTTCACTGTTAGATAATTATTTATTCCATGATTTATTTTAAAACTTTTGCTTTTATTTTTCATAAAGACATTTATTGCTGCAGTCATTTTTTTCTTTTCTTAAAGGGACTGTGAACTTAATTTCAAGTGACCCTCCATTTATAGAGAGGCATGTCCGATTTCCAACAGAACCCTTGAAAACTTTGAATTATAAAATATGTATCGTATGTTTATGTAAATACTTTTTTTTGTGATTTCTCTACATAAGTGATTTGTTCATATCTTGCCCATGAAACCCATATAAAATCATCTAAATTAAATACTTTTCAAACCACATTATTGATCAGATAATGGGTTTAAGGGTAATGATGTGAATCAGACACACCTCCCTTTTAAAAAAACGAAGGGTCACTAAACATGAAGAGAACGGTCTCTTTAATTCATGAATATTCACATTTTTACAGCATAGTTAAAAGATTTCAATATAATGCGTAATAGTAGGTTTTTGGGATAAGATGTGTTTTCAGTTTTCAGTTACAAAAACTTCATCTAATACTTCCAAAAACCCCTTGTTGACCATGAATCTACCTTCTAACCCCACCACATAATGTCGTATTTACCAACACATCGTCTCAGAAAAATCCAAACCAAAGCAATACTCCGGCAATTTCTCTGTACTCCGACAAAAGGAAAAACATAAAATAGTGAAACGTTTTAACAAAGTAAATAATTAAATCCACAAATAACTTTGCAATCCATAGTAATTAAACTTAAAGAACAGGGTATATATTTTCAGAAGTATTTGCAAATGTTTAAACTGATTTATCAAATCCTGTGAACCCAAATCACTCCTTAATTATCGTGATACGTCTAAATAGTAAGTTATCTAAACAAACATTCAACATCATCTTATAGATCAACATTTATTTTTACTATATCTGTATTTTTTGTATGTATAAATATATCCCTTTATCTGATTATTTGCACCTTTTGTGTCCAAGTTAAGGAGCCCAATCAACAAATCAAAAAAGTTCACTAATTGACTAATCAACTAGTCACTGACTCCCTACCGAAGTTTCTACACCCATCCTTTTGTATTAATAAAATCGTTGACAAATTGGATTCTAGGCCATTGGAGGTAACGAAAATTGGTCTAAAACTATAGCACAAAAACAAATGAATAAACCATTTAGAACTGAAAAATAATAAAAAAAAAAATTATTAAAATCTCGTTTTTGCCATGTTTTTTTGACCTTTCTTTTTACAAAATCATCATATTAAGTATTTTTTGTAAATCTAAGGAAAAACTAAAGGTCAATTTCTGTTCATAATTTGAAACAAAATATTATCATTTTTAAAATGTTCAAGATTGTTAAGAACATGTTAGGATTTTTTTTCTATTCGTGTAGAACTTAAAGTAAAGGAAAGAATTAAATCCTATAATCATTCTAGTTTATACAGGCTTTATCCATCTAAGTAAGTTATGAGAAATAAAGTATTTTGAACAAAAACGTAGTAGAAAATAATTACTAGTCCAAAATAATTACTTGAATCCGTTGGAAAAAAGTCATGGGAAATAAAGCCATAATAATTCCGGATATCCTATTGAAAATAAAATACAAGACTTGAATTAGATAATAAATACCTATTTAATAATTAGAATATAAAGACACAAAAAAATCTTTGAGGTATATCAGTGCTCTAATTCCTTCAAAATAATATGCAGGACACATTTCCAAGGTAGAAAGGAGCTTGGTCGACCATGTTGGACCCCAAGATCAAGCCGAACACATTTCCGAGGTAGAAGGGAGCATGATCGACCATGTTGGACCCCAAGATCAAGCCGGACACATTTCCGAGGTAGAACGAAGCATGATCGACCATGTTGGACCCCAAGATCAAGCCGGACACATTTCCGAGGTAGAACGGAGCATGATCGACCATGTTGGACCCCAAGATCAAGCGGGACACATTTCCGAGGTAGAACGAAGCATGATCGACCATGTTGGACCCCAAGATCAAGCGGGACACATTTCCAAGGTAGAAAGGAGCAATGTTGGACCCCAAGATCAAGCCGAACACATTTCCGAGGTAGAAGGGAGCATGATCGACCATGTTGGACCCCAAGATCAAGCGGGACACATTTCCGAGGTAGAACGAAGCATGATCGACCATGTTGGACCCCAAGATCAAGCGGGACACATTTCCGAGGTAGAAGGGAGCAATGTTGGACCCCAAGATCAAGCGGGACACATTTCCGAGGTAGAAGGGAGCATGATCGACCATGTTGGACACCAAGATCAAGCAGGACACATTTCCGAGGTAGACAGAGCATGATCGACATGTTGGACCCCAAGATCAAGCCGGGCACATTTCCGAGGTAGAACGGAGCATGATCGACCATGTTGGACCCCTAGATCAAGCAGGACACATTTCCGAGGTAGAATCGAGCATTATCGACTATGTTGGACCCCAAGATCAAGCAGGACACATTTCCGAGGTAGAACGGAGCATTACCGACTATGTTGGACACCAAGATAAAGCCAGTAATCATCAAGTATTGAATCAGAAGGGTCTGATGGAAATATATACGCCGCAGGTGAATGTTGTGTATATTTAGATTAAATTTATTAATTGATCCAGTTTGAACAGTTAACTTGATAATATAGTTTTGAGTGCAAATATGTTTCGTTATTCCACTCAATCTTGGCCTTTGACTTTTAGTCCTATTTAAAGTCTTTGTTGCATGATGCACAAATGACTTTTTACTGAAAGAAGTTTTTGTAAACGAAGAAATTGATTCATTGCAAGGAAACAATACATGAACAATGCATGTTCATGATCTACCGTATAATTACGCCTAATCAATCAGGGTTCCCATTTTTCAGTGGAAAATATTCCAGAAACGGAAAAAACGGACCAGAAAATGAAGATTTTTGGTAAATACTCGGAAATGATTTAGAAAAATAATACAACATTTTTAAAACATAATTTAAAAAAGGTTTGATTTAAGGTTTAATGATATTGTTTATGGAGATAATATTTGAACAAAACCCACCTTTAATTATGATACGCTAAGTTTTTCTTTAAGTCCATCTTTTTGTGAAAAACGCAAAATAAGTCACATCACTAGTACTCCCTAGATGGGGATTACTCAGTTGGTGTACTATCCTTATTGTCTGTATGTGTAATAAACGTACAGTTTTCTCTAGCTATTCAAATGTTAAGTTTATTACTAATCTATATTTTGAGAAGAACTAAATTAAAATCAAAGAATGTACCAGTAACTGCCATAGCTTTGTTTACAAGTATAATGGGAATGTAAACAAACTGCTTTAGACAAAAGAATATGATAGGAACCCAGGGGGCGGAAACGTCATGTATGTGTGTCTGCACCAAATAAATAAAGTGTACTGAAGTTTCTGAGATGAATGTAAACACACCCAGATGACCAGTTCACCCAGATACTACCCAGGCTCAAGGTTATAATGCAAGGAAAGTTATTTCAGAGGTGTACGTATCTTTTGTACTGCAGTGTACTGTCTCTCTGGGCGTTAATGTAAACACAAGACGGATGTCACAGCCTGACATGGGATCCATCTTTCACATAAAAAATCAATAAAATATTCCGGTCAAAGGAAACTATTATGTGAAATATCAAAATTATCAAAATTTAATGCTTTTAACCTCCTCGGATACCAAACGAACACTGATCTGATCCATCTATTTACAAATTCTACTTAGAGAGAACTGGTTTCAATATGTACGCACAGTCAGAGACGTATTCAGGGGGGGGGGCTATGGGAGATAAAAAAAAATTATCACAGAAAGTAAGCATTGGATTATTAGATTAGACGACTTTTGTTATTCTTTCGCTCACCGACCAATTGCGTAGAATTTTCGTAGATTTTCTGATGCTTTAATTAGCAAAGTCTTTGATTTGTATGGAGTTTTGTTGAAGAACTTGATCACTGAAACTGCAGTTCACTTTTTGTAAACAAGGATATAGAGATTTCTGCAGTACATTTCATAACGAAAAAAGTAAACACTGCACTGTAGTTTCTTGGATCGAGAAAACTCAACCAACTTCACATTTGAAAGTTTGTTTGTAAATTACATACAAAAAAAATCGTTCAAATACAAAATAATTTGTTTTCCAGAAACTTTAAGGCAAAATATAAATTTTCTTTTAGAGTCAGAAAACTCATCAAAATTAACTTTTAAAAAGTTTTCTGCATAGGATTTCCACCGGAATTCCGGGTTACGGTTTACGTACGGAAATGATCCGGAAATTTGTTCCATTTCCATTATGGAAAAGGTTCCGGAAAACCGGAATTCCGGAACGATTTTTTTTTCGTAAAACGGAAATTTCCGGAACGTTGTTCCGGAATTACGGATCGTTCCGGAACATCGTTCCGGTAATTTTCCGGAAAATCGTTCCGGTAATTTTCCGGAAAATCGTTCCGGTAATTTTCCGGAAAATCGTTCCGGTAATTTTCCGGAAAATCGTTCCGGAACGATTTTCCGGAACGATTTTTGCCTTTAGAGCCTGAGGGGTCTTACAGGTCAAGTTAATTTTGCGTAATTTCTAGTAACTAGCCGGCGAAATATTGAGGCAAACTGGCAGGAAGTTTGCGAACGTCGACGTTGAATTCATTAACCCAGTACGGAAATATCCAAACTGAGAAAATATAGCAACAAATGTTATTCTTCATATAACCCTGAAAGAAAAAAGGAATTGATAAAGAATGCATTATCAAGTTTAAAATTTGAAGTTTTTTCTATACTATATTCTTTATATAATCTTTATTTACATAACTTAATTATTATCAAATCAGTGAGTTTCGAAAGAAGGCATAGCTTGATAGGAAGGGGGTTAAAAAGACATGAAGATTATACAGCGTTTAGGTAGGTAGCTTAGGTATGTAGGTAGGTAAGTAGGGAGGTAGGTAGGTAGGTAGGTATGTAGGTAGGTAGGTAGGTAGGTAGGTTGATAGGTAGGTTACAAACAAGTTTATCTATTATTCACAATATGTTTGTAAGGTTGTATATGCTACCCAACCCAGGGAACAAGAATAAAGGGAAAGGAAATGGCGCTGGTCTGGCATGAGAAAGCCAGGTGCTCTGCTTTGCAGACGGGTTCCTTAACACACACGCACACTCTTTTGGTACAGACACACACACATGACTACAGTCAAGAAAGTTGAAGAACAATGTCGTCAATTATAATTAAGCTTGAATAGCGAGTAGTTTATTGTAAACTTTAATCAAATTATATTCTTTGCATGAAAATTTGGCTAGAAGTGTTGAAATTTAATATATAAGTAATTTATTACATGTATGTTAAACTTGTTTTAAAGTAAAAAATTAACAATAAACAAATGTACTCTCCTAGACTGCAGTACAAATACCGAGATTCTGTACTGTATACACCGACAGTACACCCCATCGGTTCCTTATCACACACGCACACTCTTTTGGTACAGACACACACACACATGACGTTTCCGCGCCACTGATCCCACCCTAAAGATTTAATAACAAATTACTTAAAATATTTATCACATAAAGAATTAGGTATATTGGGGAGAGCAATTCCAAATTCTGCAATATTGTGCAATATACTTCTTTAGATTACGATCAAAAAGTATTTTTGAACGAATAAATAGATAAACTTTGCTCGTTTGTTTTTCAGCTTTGGATCTCACATGACCCCAGGGGAGGTTGATGGATGATTTTTTTAGAATGCGCAAATTAAAAAAAACAACGAAAACTATTTACAAAAAAATTGCTTAAAAAGCACCGGTTAACACTTGTTTCTAGAAACTTTGTTTCCAAAATAATTGAACCTAGTTATTTCAATGTTTTCCGTCTACTAATAAAAGAAATACTTTATCATAAAAATATGCTGTATTGATCGGTAGCTTGACACAATCAACAGCCATTATATTGTAGGTAGGGCTGGACAAGGGTTCGTTTTTTTATATTAACGGAAAACTCCGTTGACGAACAAAAAACATGTGTTTATTTTATAGAACGAACTGAGAAAAACGAAAAAACGGATAATTTTATGAATTTTTATGCTTGACGAAACATTGTTAAAATCAATTCGAAATATAAGGAAGACGATTTTTCCGACTCAAATGCCGATGCCTATTTTCAATACGTGTTTATCCATTTCCTCCACATAGTGCCCACATGTCAAACCCCGATTCTTCTCCCCCCCCCCTCTACAGATCCCAGCCCGGCAGTCAAGTTTATAGAGTTGAACTGGTAACAGCTCCGACACAGGGAGCCTCTTGACTCCTTTATGATGATGGCGCAGATACTCAGCTAGCAGCAGAGGTATTACCCGAAGAGTTCCCAGGCGATCATGCTCTCCAGAGACAACATAATCGCTCTAAAAGGACCATGATAAAACCGCGATCTCTGCCAAAAAGGTTGGATAAGCCCTGGTGTTTCAGTTCCTGTAGATCTACTCCACCAACATGAAGCTCTACTTCACTCCCATGAAGTCTCCCCAAATAGTTACCATTTATTCCTTTGTTAATTTCTAAACCAACCAATTTTAATGCCACTTGGGAAACTATTTCAAAACTTTCGTTTTATTAAATAAATGTTAGAAATACCATTAGATCTCTTTTATTTTATTATATTGACTTTTTAAAGTCAACAAACATGTATTTCTATTTTTTAATCCCACAACAATTTTATACCATTTTATTATAAGAAATGGAGGAAAGTTTATAAATTCAGTTAATGAAAGGAGAGAACGATTGAGTTTCAACTTATTATTGATCTTAACATTCAGTTATTAGTTAGTGGTTTTATTTTTGGGTGGCAGAAAGGTTTAAAAATACTTAATTAAGAAAAATCTAGATGCTAATGTGAGGCATGAATATTTAATACTAAAATTTTAGGTATGTTGCTTAAAAAAGAAAAGTTATTGAATTTCATAGAAGTCTCAGGGTGTCAAAAACAATAGTGCTCGTGCAAAAAAACTATAGCCAGAGGCTAGATACTAAAAGACCATCCCTAATTGTAAGGCTATTGATAGTCGTAACTAATACAGGCGGGGAGTTTTTTTTGTATAGGGGGTGGGGGGGGGAGTGGGGCAGGGCTTACACACGTTCTTATTGCTTTCTAAACAAACTGAAATAGTCTTAACCAATAAACATAATAATCAATTCAACCTAAAACTCAAACTCCGTATTTGAATGTACAGTGTACACATTCAATGTACATACAATTGTAATTGGGAATGTGTACAAGACCAATAAAATGCCACGGTTTATTATCCACTAGCTGAAGGGCCCGGCGTTGCCCGTGAAAAAATTTTGAAAAAAATATGGTGAAAAAAAAGATATTTTGAGGCTATAACACACCCGTTTGGCCGGCTTTAGACAAGATATATATACACGAATGTCTTGTTTTATTATATAGATAAATATATACATATATAAATAGGGGAGATAAAAAGAGTTTTTAGGTTGAATTTGGGCCTCAATGTTTTAGAAAATGACTTTTGGTTCATGTAAATTTAAGCATACTTTTTTCTTCAAGTTTACAAATGATATTTGTTCAAAGTAAATAATATGTACACATTAAAATTGACTGTCCAGTGACTGCACAGCAACCTAGATTAAAAAAATATATGTCTGTTGTTTGATGTCATGAAAAAAGCAGAATGATGTTGACAAGGATCTAGATTTAGGATATAGAGAAGCTCAACTGTGGTGCATGGACCAAGTATAAAAGGGCAGGGATTAACAAAAGGCTGAAGAATCAAGTGTGGAAAAAGTGCTTGGCAGGATTGAGAAAATCACAGTTAGCAAATCTCTTGGAAAATAAAGGTAGTCCTTAAAATTTAGCCTCCAAATTTTGAAACACGGGACTGAAAGGATCCATGGAACACGATTTGTAGGTACAGGGTGTCCCATGTAGGTACAGGGTGTCCCATGAACCATGACAGTGGGTGAATAGTCGTCTTCCATAATTTGTCAAAAAGAATAAGAAAATATATCACATGGCAGTCATATTATAGTAAAATAGATTTCAAAGTAAAACAAATTTGAGTAGCAGATTTTTTGAAAAAATAAACTCCAAAAAGACTTTAGTAACTTATATAAAATATGGAAGACGACATTCAAAACTGTTCACCAACTGTTGTGTTTCTTGGGACACCCTGTATCTGAGAAAATATAGAAGTTCAACCATATCACTACCGAAAAATTGCACTTTATTTTGGCTCGAAAATTTGTTATAAAACCGTCCTGGTTTCTGCAAAAGATTGCTTTACCTTACTTTGAGGACTCCAAACAAGTTTTTTTTTCTGACGAGTCTCCTTTTGAGCTGTTCCATTAAGTTATTTGGACGCATCTCCATCATGTTCCAGTTCCAAATTTCCATCCTTAGAAAGATGATGAAGGATGATCTTAGGCCTTACGGACCTCCACATAGTCCTTCATAAAAGCAATATTGAGACAAATTTTTGTCAAAATATTAAAATAAAGTGGATTCAGAGGTTCCGAATTCAACCTTGAACCTGTTCTAGATATGTCTCAGTTAATCTTTCAGCAGGACAGAGTTCGTCTTTACACTGCCCTCAGGACTTGGAGGCTGTTTTTATCATGATCATGAGTTTGGATCATCTTTTATAAAATTTTGCCAGTTAAGAAAAAAATACTAACATTTTTCTTTGGCGCTTTGCGCCTCAATTCTAATTTAATTTCTAACTATTTCTCCTTGAGGTTACAAGAACCTAAGAAACCGAATTATAGAAAAAAAAACCTTATTATTGGACTTTTGCAGACTAAAAGAGGAAAACAGGGGTAAGCCCCATACTGGCAAACAAGGGAAGAGGAACTACAGAAAGACTATATATTGATGGACAGCTTTAATTCAGGAACCACGTACTGCTTATGACTACACAGACCTACTATTAAGGGACTTGTGGGCTAAAAGGACTAATGAATGAATTACAAAAAAACTGCTGGAGACTGTAACAGAGGATTTAATCCACATAGTGAATATGACTGAGTCTAGGACTAAATTACACTAAGAATTAAATAAAAAGAAACATACATTTTTTTCCGCTTCGCGCACATATAGAGCAAACTGACTCTTGCCATTTAACAGCTATTGTAAGTATAATTGTTTTAGACATAAAACAAGCCACAGGATATTATAAGAAATTAGAAGCAATTGTTTTATATTGAGCTCAAAGCCAAACATGATACAATAGAAAAATTCTGTTTTTTCGACTTCAAACCATTTTCTTCATTTAGAAAACTATTTCGAAACGGGGGAGGGGGGGATTATCCCATTGAAACTTCCCCCCAACACTTGAAAAAATTTATTTTGCCCCCTCTTCCCTTTTGCAAAAGTGATAGTTACGCCCCTAGTTGGCAATTCTGTTAATTTAATACAAACGTTGATAATTGTTATAAAAAAGTCTAAGAGTGCCCAGAGCTGGCTGCCAGCTGATTTAGCATTTACTTAAGTATGAACCCTAAAAAACGTAGAAATATTGATAATCTCAAAAAATGTAACGTCATCTGAATAAATTACCTATAATGAGTATTACAATTTAAAATCATAAAATCGTGATGTTGTGTAAGTTATAGCTTTTCAATAAAAGTAACTGCATCCAATCAGAGCTTTCTTGCAAAATAATAAAAATTTATTTATTTAATTTATTGAAAAGAAAATATTTTCGGAATTATTTTCTTCCAGGAACTATAATACTACATTAACTCATTTTTTGGTTTACCATGTACAAAGGAATTGAGTTTTTGCCACAAACTCATATTTTCCAATCTCTTTATCTTTGCAGCCTGATGTGGTGAAGCTTTAATATTTAAAACTTTAATTTTTTGATCTAACAGATTTAATAGTTTGAAATATAAAAGGTTTATGACATTGTGTTGCAAAGATATAAGGATTAGAAAATTAGAGCTTGTGACAAAAGCTCGGTTCCTTGGTCTAAGATTGATTTTTATTTTCAGATAAAAGATACAGGGTGTCCCAATAAACATGGAAATTCAGTGACGAATTCGATATCGTCTTTTCAAATAATTTTTTGATTTAGTATAGTGATACCTACTGAGAAAGCTGTAATCTGTAAGAAATTCGTCTGCTATGTTCACATTTTGTTTGTTTGCGTTTTGACTGCATAAGGTAAAACAAGAAAATTAAAGTATACAAAAAGAGTAAACTTGTCCGTCTTCACTGTTCATCTTGCGGAGACATTATAGACACATCTTTGCAGTCTTTTACCCTTTTCATAAAATAAACTCTAGCAGACATAATAATATTATGGCTTTTGAAATTAGGTATTACAATGCTAATTCATAACAAAGACGATATCAAATTCGTCACTGAATTCCCATGGTTTTTGGGACACGCTGTAGTCAAATGTGTGCTAAATTCATGTCGTAAAATACTAGGTGTCCCAGTTGCAAGACTACTTGAAAGTCGTCTTTGAACAATAACCACAATATTTTCCTAGTCCTGCATTTCCAAAATGTGGTCTATCTTTTTTGTGATGTAAATATAACCGGAGATAGTAAGAATTTTGTTCATATTTCAATTATATTGAATAAAACCAAATTTTATAAAAATCTGAACGAAATTCTTCACATCTCCGGTAATATTGAAACCAGAAAAAAGCGGACCACATTTTGGAAATTCCAGTACTTGGGGCGTTGAGTAATATAAACTCTAAAATTTTACTTCTAATAATAGAGGGACACAGATAATCAGAAAATTATATAAAAATCAAAGACGACGTTCAATTCGTATCGCTACTGTCACGTTTCGTGCGACACCCTGTATGTGTTTGCAAATCCGGGGTCAAAGATTGGATTCAATTTCTCCTGAAGTAATGATCCCTTGACAGCTTATTTAGAATAATCCTAATGAATATATTATGTATTATACTTTAAATTCAGTGAATTAGGTTCATCATAAACATTGGAATGTACTTAGATTGAATTTTTGCACAATGGGATAAATTTAGAAATTCATCCCACTGAGAAGTAATATTTTCTTTCATAGTAAGTTTTTGTTTTTAAGATGTAATTTGTAGATACGCTGTCACACATTTTTCTTCCAGAACCTTAATTAATACCTGATCTTAATGAACTTATTACAATATCTCTAGGATATTAGGACTATGTAGTAAAAATTTCAGCTTTGGTCAACCCTGCTCTTTGTCTCTTAGAGAGACATTGTGATATTAACTTCCAGGGGCGTACGAGGGGGGGGCCGCGCCCCCCCGCCCCCCTCTACGCGTGCCCCCCCTGAGAGGCTGAGGGGGGGCATCCATGGGGGAGGCTCTTTTAATAATACATCTGCTTGCATTTCCCTTCCTCAGGTCAGGCACAGTGGTGTACCTAGGGGGGGCAGTAGTTCTCTTGCCCCCCCCCTGGGAGTTAGAAAAATACCAAATTAAAAGGAAACTACGTTTATAAAGTAACACCTGACAATGACAAAGACTAAGGATTTGTCTAAATTCACTGTTAATACAAGGAGAGAAAAGTTTTAGCCTTCTAAAGAGAATACTTCTTTACGCAAGATGTACTATGACGGAGAGCAGACTTAACGATCTTGCACTTATAGCTTTACACCCTATAAGGCTGTCTGAGCTCTCTACTGAAAAAAATCATTGAAATGTTTGTGCAAGCAAATCCTAGAAAATTGTAGCTTAAAAGATTTGGTTAAAATGTAGATTGAGTAAATTCTATCTAAAAATTTCAGAAGAAATTTCGTTTATTCGTAAAAATATAATTTTTAATGATGCTGTGATTATTGATTTAGTTAGCTGTGATGGAGTTAAGTGATAAATTTATAAAGTTAAAAAGTTAGTTTTTCAAGCAAAGGAATAATTTTTAGACTCTAAGGTTAGTAACACCCAAAAAAAGTAGTCTTTTTGGTGTATTTTTATGGTGAACAAAATAAGTCCAGGTGGGAGAGGGGGGGCAAAAAAAATTTAAAAAAGGTATTAATATTTTTTCAAAAAAGGGGTTTTTAAGGGGGGGGACCAATGTTGCCAAGGGGGGGGGACCAATGTTGCCAAGGGGGGGGGACCAAAAAATTGTGCCCCCCCTAAACAAAAGCCCTCGTACGCCCCTGACTTTCTAAACGAATAATGAAGTTATTAACTTCATTATTCGTTTAGAAAGTCTGAAAACCGCAAAACTCTTTAAAATGGCAATGAAAAACGGTTTTTGTTTCTAAAGAATATTGCGTAATTTTCGTTTTAAGATTAAAAAAAGAAAAGATTTTTTAAAAATTAAAAATACAAAAGTTCTGTTTGAAATTAAAACCTTAAAGATAGCATTGATGGTAATTTATTATTATAAGGTTTTTGAAATACATATGAAAAATTATAATTCGATTTGAAACACAAAACGAACAAAATTGAACGCTTTTCATAAATTGTTTTGAAAATGAAAAAATCATTTCAACTTTTCAAACCAATCGAAAAACTATTTAAAAAAAAGTTGTTCATGTCTTTGTCATTATAACATCTAATGAATGTAATGAACATTAACTTCATAAATGTTGTAATTGTGACGTGGAAATCCCGTTTGTTAATTGCAAACACGATTGTTTATTATTAACACTGCCCAGAATTTTTTAAGATCAATGCAATAAGATTCATATTTTAAGATTATGTCAAATTTTCTCATTTATTTCTAATAGTCTTAGCTATAGTCTTATAATTTCAACTTTTTACCCATTTCATTTGAGAACAACAAAATAAAAATCAGAAGTATAAAGATAAAGCATTTATTGAGCAAAATCTAGATTCAAAGTATAATATTATATATTAAAACTGTTGAGAAACTAATTAAGGATTAAATATGGAACTCAAACAAATGTTGCAGTAAGCGTTCAAAACTGTGAATTCAATGTAAAGGCGACCTTTTCAACTGTTATCACCAAAACTTTAAGTATTTTGTTTACAAATTTAACAGTTAGGTGTACCAATCATTTGATCTGTGACAGTCCTAGGGCTGTGTCCTATTGTTGACTTTAAGATACACATCCCATTATCGTTACGTAATTCAAAATGTACACATACTGGTGTTTCACGGCATCTGCACGCACATTCATCCAGATTATATATGTCCACTATAACTGAAAAACAAAGGTTTAGTACACTAAAAATCAAGATGTGTGCACGCACTCACGGAAAAATCTATCAGTATTTTCCAATTACTCCTTTCAAACAAAAAAGGGTAAGTGAGTTGGTGGGGTAAACCCAAAGGCCAAGGCAATTACGACGTCTGAAAGTCAAAACTGTCTAAACATTAGATGACTAACTTTCGAAGTTGTCTATAGCTCAGTGAGTAACAGCCTGCAACTGTTAAAAGTTATAATATACACAATAATATATCTATATAAATACTTTGCTTGTATATTTAAATATGTATATACATATGTGTATCTATAATAACATTTTACAAATTATAATATTGTTTAATGCAGGGAATAAGAATAAAGGGAAGGGAAATGGCGCTTGTCTGGCATGAGAAAGCCAGTCGCACTGCTTTGCAGACGAGTTTGTTATCACACACACGCACTCTTTTGGTAAAGACACACAACATGACTACAGTTAAGGAAATTGCAGAACAATGTCATCAATTATAATTAAGCTTGAATAACGAGTAGTTTATTGTAAACTTTAATCAAATTATATTCTTTGCATGAACATTTGGTTTATAGTGTTGACTTAAATAAATAAATAATATATATTACATTTATATTAAACTGATTTTTAAGTAAACAATTAACAATAAAAAAAATGTACTCTCCTAGACTGTACAAATACCGAGATTCTTATGTACTGTATATATCTTAAGTACACTCCTTCGGTTCGGTATTACTTACACGCACTCTTTTGGTACAGACACACATACATGACGTTTCCGCTTCCTGGTTTGATGGCAATAGAAGATCGTGTTACTTACTTCCAGCAGTCTCTCCTTTAAAACAAATATTCAACAAACATTTCTGCCTATTTTTTTAGCATGATGACAAGAGATAAGTTTTTCCCCTGAAAGCAAACTTTCTTACAATATTGCTCAAAATTGCGCGATTGTTATCAGTAAATAATCACGAAAACTACTTATATATAATATAACATTTATATATATATGTTAGCTATCTGGCAAAACGGCTTAACCAAATTGGCTGTCATTATTTTGAGGGAACTCATGGGATCCCTGGGTAACAAAGGCTATACGAAAAGGATTGATTTTTTTCTTCAAAATTCTAAATTTGAGTTTTTTTCAAAATTTGAATTCTTTAGAATTTGTAAAAAAATTTGTGCAGAAAAATGATTTTTCAATATTGATGGAAACTATACGATTAATCAATTATGCCGGCGAGGCGGTGGGAAATTATTTCCTTTAAAGAAAGGTTCATGTTAAAATAGTTAATGTTGAATGGATATCCCTGTATAAGTTACGTCTACTTCTACACACTTCTCAGAGATGCAATCTAAAACATAATTTATAATTGTTTTTTTCTCAATTGTTTAAACAATTTTTGCTGTTCGTTAAAAATTTAATTTTGAAAGGAAATGATGAGGTGGAAGGGGGGGGGGTGTTTTGATTTAGTTTTGTTTTCCAACCGCTTCAATTTGGTATGTACTGCAGTGAAGTACAGATGTACATCCCAGGAAACATTTAAACCGACTTCTAGTTCCGATGGCGAAGTTGTCGGGTAACTAATTCTGGATTTCTGATGTCAGACTTCGGTATGTCGGAGACTAAATGTTTGCAGGGATTGTCCGCCTGGCCTACAAAACAATCAATCAAAAGAGCTTTGGTGTGATGATTTTAACCCTTTCGAATCGAGAAAGAAATGCAATTTGGTGTTGTTGAAACCGGAAACTCCATGATTGGCGTTTTTCCTTGGATATGGGAACTCCAATACTGGACATTTACAGCACCTTCTGCAGGCCAAAAAATTAAAATTTTATTTCATATTTGTTTAATTTACCTGATTGGAAAAACTTATTTTTTATGCTTAGGCCAGATTTTTGTGAGGTTTTTAAAGTTGTTTTTACTTTCTATTATAAAGCTCTTGGCTTGCAAGGGTGAAGCTAATAATGGACTTTCGGTGCGAAAGGTTTAAACAACCAGATTAAAAAAAAAAGAGAAATGAAAACAATTATTTAAGTAATTGAGCTGGGGAACTAAAATGTCAATTCTTCCTAGATAAATTTTCTCGTTCTTTAACATAATACTTGCTCAACAGTCTCCGTTGTGCCTTAAGTATGTATGTGTACTGTACAGCTAGATCTAGATGCTAACAAGTTGGCCCTGTACTTGAAATGGACCAGAGTTTACAGTGAAGACAATATAGGAAGAATTGTAACAACTGGAAAAATTAGAATGTACCACATATTTTCTGAAAAATATTAAAATAAAATTTTTATAAAAACAGATTTACCAAGGGGTCTATCCCATGCTGTCTCAGCTAAGAGCGTGTCACCAAATCCTGAAAAATTAAATAAAAGTTTTTTTAGATACTATACTAATACAGCATCCCCTTAAAGGGACTGTAAGCGTAATTTAAAGTAACCCTCCATGAAAAGATGGCAATGCACGATTTACAATGGTTTCCTTGAAACTTTAATCTATAAAAGAAAAAGTGTTTTCTGACTCTCAAAGTGTTTATTTCTGTGTTTTCTCCATTGTTTCTAATAATCAAAAAAGCGCTAGTCACTTGTACAGAGAAACCACACAAAAAAGCATAAAAAAACATGGATATCTAATTCATCCTTGAACAGGCAAAGATTTAGGGGTACCGTTGTAAATTGGACTTTGCCTGTCATCATTCCATGGAGGGTCGCTTTAAGTTGCTTAAATCAGTTGTTCATACTTACCATACTTAAACCCAGTAGTGCACTCTACATCCTAAAAAATATAATTAGACGTTGCTCTAAGCTTTTACTTTAAGAATTTAAAAATTTTGTCTAATCTTATATTATATATATTATATATCCACTTTTGCATTGCAGAAATCATTATTTTTTTTTTGCTGCGCCTTGCGGACAACTTAACAACATATCTAAAAATTATATTTGCAGTGCATATCCCTATACAAAATCCTGGTGACGTGCCTAATTTGGTTCCAAGAAAAACATCCAGTTTTTAGTATCAGATCTCTGGACATCAAGTTACCTTATATTCCCAGATATCACAGAATGGAACAGATGCACACTTGAAGGCACAATCATGGGAACCTAAACCTGGCACCGTGACTGCAGAGAAAATGGTTCTCGAACCTAAAAAATAATATTTTTTAATTTTCAAATTTTTTAATCTTTGATAATTTCTCACCATTGGTTTTGGTAAAAGATTTCCCAAACTTCAAACCAGCAACAACATCTGTTATATATGATATAAAAATGGTGGAAAAGACTCAGGGGCGTATTCAGGGGGGGGCTATGGGGGCTAAGCCCCCTGGCCCAGTGAAATCTATTGCTTTCAGGGGGTTTTCAGGCCCCAGCAGGTGCTGAGCCCCCCCCCCCCCCATGGAAAGATAAAATAATTTATGCCCCCCTCTGGACAAATTCCTGAATACGCCCCTGAAAAGACTACAAGTGACCCTCCATACCACTCTTAGAAATCGCGTATTTTACGTTGAAAGCAGTTATCGAAAATTCTAAATTAAATATTGATTTTCTGCCACTGCACTTCTAGAAAGTAACTAATGATAGTTCTAAAATATAAAAACTATAGATAAAGATAGATTGCGCACAAGACGACATTTTTCAACTTACCACTTACCAGATACAAATGTACAGTCTCAGAGATGTTTAAAATATATTCCAAACTTATAGATTACCTATAGGTTAGTTGTGAACATTGGCTGTTCTTATGTCATTGAGTACATGTGGTACACAAGGGCGTATACAGGGGGGCAAGGGGCAGCGCCCCCTAGAACTCAGAGCTTTCACACTTTTCAAATCTTATACTGAAGAGTGAAGGACATATAGTGCACTAAGAAAATTGTATACGTGGACCAGAGCCACCATCACAGAAGTCCGAATGAAAAATCTATCTAGAATGCACATTCATCCTAATCGGATGGGCACTATCAGGGATAGCGAAGTAAAACAATTATTTTCAAATGCCAAGCCACAAAGTTTGAGTTTGGAGGTAGTAAAAGACCATATTTTGTTTTTAAAAGATTTAATTTACTTTATTCATTTATAATTTAATTTACTTTATAAATTAATATTTTTTAGCTTATGTCATCCCAAAGGGTAACCATGAGTTTCCTCACTAAAATTTATCCCTTTTCATTCAGTCGTTTGGTCAGCCATAGCAAACATATAAATCAACGAAGAGCTTTATTATAAAGATTGCAATTGTACTCCTACTTTTTTCACAACAGAAACTTTTACAAGTCATAATTATTTTTTGGACCTTTGTCCTTTTTTTCATCTCATAGAATTTAAGTTTAAGTTGAGTTTTTCATTATCAAAAATGTCTTTTACTATCTTTAGTTTAAATACTAACTATTAATAAACCCTAAAATAAAATGTCGATTTTTTAGAAATTATGATTTTTTTCTGCTAGTTTTGTTTGAAGGAGAGATAAAGTATAGTACATGCAAGATAATTTGACTGTATGTGTAGCTTTAAAGTATACTTATGCCTGATATCAAAGAAGCCAAATATTTTGAACTTACAGTTCAGATTTTGCCACCACCCTAGGAAATCCTGGGGGGGGGGGGTTGCGCTTCGCCCCCCCAGCTTTTTTTCTGTATGCGCCTTTGGACCGTGTACGTGAGTTCTGTAGAGAGAAATTTAAATTTATGTTACTAAACAATATTGCTCCTTAAAATATTGTTCTTTTAAAAATTACAATCCTGGATTTGATTTATGCTCTATCCGGGAAGTATGATTAAATGCTAAAATGAAATCATTAGTGATTTATTATGATCATGAAATCCATTAAAACACCACGAACTGTACAATTCTGGGTGATTTTACGTATATACGCTATCTATGTTTATTTATTTATCTTTGATATAAAAAAGTGTTCAACAATTAAAACCGTTTCAGATAGTTTATCATGGATATGCCTGACATCCTTGATCAGTCAAAGTTTTAAGGGGTACAGTTGTGAATCGTACATACCCCTCTACAAATGGAGCCACTTTATGTGTGAAAAAATATGTTAAAAACAAACTTTTCCAAAATTTGGATTAATAAAAACAAATTTGGGTCATTACATTACATATTATATATTTCCTTTGAGTAAAATCAACATGACAAATTTGCTCAGCATTTTTAACACCAAAAAACTATACGGTGGTAGGCGATTATATCAATATATAAAGACAAATTTTTATGTTTATTTTGAGTTATATAAAGCAGCAGCATGGGTACACAAAAACATGGAAAAAAAGAGAAGCTGTCAATTAAACCAGCTTCTCTTTTAAATAATTGGAAACTTGTAATTCGATAAAAGCTGTTTAAAAATCAAAATTTAAATAAAAAAGTCGTCTTCATTATATTGATATAATCACTAAGTCACTAAGCGATAAATTGTTCTTAAATTACTATCTTTAATAGGCATAGAAACCTGGATTGATTATTGAGTACATATTAACGTTAGAAACCGTTGTACGTTTAAAACGGAAACAATGGCTAAACAGAATTTTTTTGTTATTCTTCTTTCAAAATTTAGGAGAATAAAAACTATATTTTTTCTCCATGAAAAAAACCTCCACTAAATGTAAGTATTGTTTCAAATGCAATAAAGTGACTAAAGTTACGTTTAATTAAATATAGAATTCGTTTGAATTGCACATACAGGAGAATTGATTTTTACACTGTAAATTAGGAAGGTAAAATGAAAAACATTTTATAGAAACTTCCGGGGGGGGGGACAAATCAAGGGAGTTTGGGGGAGAATTGATTGTCATCCATGAGCCTTTAATTCACATCAAATAAAACTTAAGGTCACTGCAGACATTTTTTTGAGAATTATGTGTTAAAGTTTAAAAATTTGACCTACAGTGCACTTACTCGCAAACTTTTAAACTCACAGGAACTCCGAACGCCATGAGGGGTTTTTTAAACTTGTGTTCTAAGTTTAAATAAGAGATTTTTTATAAATTTTTCGACAGGTTTCTCATTCAAAAATGAGAAGTATTTATCAATTATAATAAATAGTGCGTTTTTATGACTAATAAAGTTGTATGTAAAACTTTAAACATTTCTTACGTATGAAAGGAATATATTTGGAGAAATATTTCTTGAGTAAACTTATAGTTTGTTTGTTGTAATCTTTGATTTAAACAATACTTGAAAAATGTTAAGATTTAAATAAATTATACAAATTTTCTAGATTTAATTTAAACTACTAAAAAGGCATCCCTTAAATCAAAGATTATAAAAGACGAAATGAAATTAATTTTTTTTCTAAATATTTCGTTTTCATGGAAAAAAATCTTTTGTAAACAACTTTATTAGTCATTATAACAATGAATGAAAAATAAAAAAAACGACTGCTCAATTTTTTTATTTAAAAAATCATTTCTTTCATAAATGATCGTTCTTTCTACGTCATTAAACAAACAATAGATTCGTTTACTAAAAAGTTAAAACGATCCATCGCAAAAGGTAATTCATATTTGGCAGAAAACGTCCCATATTTGACAGAAAACGTCCAATACTCGACAAAAAACGTCCAACAGTTGAGAGGAAACATGAACTTGACAGAAAACGTCCAATACGTGACAGAAAACGACCTCTTCGGTTTAAACAGCTAAATTTATTTTTTATCATAATATTATGTAAACAAAAATTCTTCTTTGATTAAGACCCTGACCAGCCACATTATTCTGCTCCAATTTACAGTGAAATTAGTTTCTGAAAAGTACTTTTATCTCTTTTACATTCTAAAAATACATTTTGTTTCATTTGATATCAAATTACTGAGAGAAATCTACCCAACTGGAAAACAAAATTAAAATGGTCGGGCTAAAAAATAGCTTGCTGGTCGCGCTAAACATTTTAGATAATTTGTAAGATTATTTACCAACATCTTTTTAAATACTTTTTCTTACATTAAGGTGTCCATGGAAGACCAAGTTCAGGAAATAGATGCGCGCGGTGATATTTCCCATTGCACTTTGTAGTAATAATGTTACAAGAATACAAGGTTATTTCCGGAAAAAAATATTTTGGCCTTATATAGGAGTTTTGAAACTTCAGCGGCGTTTAAACTATATATTAAAGAGATTTAGAAGTAAAATTTTCAGGAATTACAGGAAATAGTGGAATAGAAAATTAATCGTACTCATTGCGCACACACGCCATTTTTAAATTTAGCTTAGCTTTTGAGAACACATTATTTAGTGTACACATATATCAGTTCTAGGGTCTTTATTTTTAAAAGTCGGAGGGGGGGGGGGCTAATCTCTCCCAACTTTTCGTCTTTTTCTTAAAGGGGTAATTTTTTTAATGGAAACCCCAATCTATTCAGCTGGTGATATTGATATCTCATAAGAATTTTTTTAATATTAACAAAAGATTTCATTTTGAGCCGATCTATTAAAGCTCACTTTTTGGACCCCCCTTCCGTGTGGCATGAGGGGAGGGCCAGCCAAAATTAATTTATTCCATAAACCTCTTATTTATGTCAAATAAGGCTTGGCCACTTCAGAAATTTCTTTGAGAGAAGTCTCTAAGTTGTTTAAATGTTATATTTTAAGTAAGAATTTTGACCGAAACCCCGGTATTTCATTGAAAGTTCTTAAAATAGGATTTTTCAACACGCTACTCTGACTAAATCAAGGTTTTGGCTTGCTGCTGGCGCTCCTAAATCTTTTCTATATGGCTGTTAAAATCTATTTATATATATAAATTATCCCGAAACCACTGTGCTTTCTTGTGCTTTTTCTATAAATTACAGTTTTTCTTCCGAAATACTCCTTGCAAGAAATATGACATCTAAATATATTGGGGGATTACAGGATCCATTCAAGGATAATTGCATGAACGGGAAAAGTAATTATAAATTGAAATCATTATAATTCTATGCAAGCTTAAATTCATTGTAAATAAAAAAGATTATCGGATTATATTCATTTTGTCCATTCTCAACATGAAACACAAGACAAATGCATTTTAAGAGAAGTATTGTGACACAAAAAAACAGTCACCCCCCCCCCATGAACCCCTAAAATACCCCACCATCCCCCACTCTTCTTTATATATTTTCGATTAAGCAAGTTTTAACAACTTTTTCGGTATTAATAGATATATTATTAAAAACTTCTGAAAAACATTATTAAATAAACTTTTGAATTAAAAGTTCATGTCTCATAAATTCAAATCAAATATTTATTATAAATATCACAAAAGAACAATCCTCGTGAGGGAAAATAAATCTGGGGGCCAGGTTTTCATAATTTTCACTGGACCAGTTTAGTGGCAGGGGGGAGGGCCTGGATGAGAGCAAGAGTAGGTGGAGTGGCAGCTGAATATGTATATAAACATAATACTTAACAAAGTATTGCTTAGGTCTACCAAACTACAATAACAAACATTATAATATTCAATCAAGAAGATTTAAAAATTTAAAATGTTTGTAGGAAGACATATCCCATTTTTAATACTGCAAAGAAATATGTTTATCAGAATATACATAAAATTCAAGTTTAGGTGAATATTTCAGAGTGTACACGACAATTTAAATGTCAATTAACATTTAGGAAGCTTATTTAATGCATTGTACAGTTAGTTATTATGCATTTTACTTGTGGGTTGACAGGGTGTCCCAATAAACATGGGAATGATGTCTATATTTTCTTTGTTCCGCGCGGCAATAGGACGAGAACACAATCTTAAAAGTAACCATGAGGTACGTAAAGAGATAAATAGATAGATAGATAGATAAACATATAGATATATATAAATAAATATATAGAAAAATATATTAATAGATAGATATATAGATAGATAGATAGATAGATAGATTGTGTTTGAGAGATAAATAGTCATATATTGATATATATATCTACTAGAAATGCAATTACATTTTAAGACAAAGAAGAACAAATTTTTGCGGATTTTTAAAAAAAAATTTGCGGATTTTCAAGAATTTTATTTTTTTTACAAAATTAAAAACCTTTAAAACACATTTTTTTTATTTTTATCATTCATAAACCTTCCCTGTGGTCACGCGATGTCCCACAAAAAATTTTGGGCCCGATCGGTTCAGCCGTTTTGACATTTATTGGATACAAACAAACAGACACCCAAACAGACAAGCCAAATTTATATATAGATATAATAGAACAAGACATTCTTATATATATATGCCGGCCAAACGGCTGGACCGAATGGGCTGAATTTTTTTGTGGAATTTTTTTTTCATTCTGTTTTTTATACGGGCAACGCTGGGCCCTTCAGCTAGTATAATATATAGACAGATATAGAGATAGATACATAGATTTTTAGATAGATAGATAGATAGATAGATAGATAGATAGATAGATAGATAGGGATTTTAACGCCTACACGTTATCCTTTACACCTGGTTCTCAGTCAGTGACTATCAGGTACTCTATTCAGCGGGTTTTAATACAGTGTTCGTCCCTCTGTCTGTTCTATTGGTAGGTGTTCGTCTCTCTGTCTGTTCTATTGGTATGAAAACAGTATGAAAACAGTATAGTAAATTCCACTGTAATATATATTCTATTCTCTTTGAATACATGCCATCATTTAATGGTGTAATAGTAAAAAAAGGGCTTTTATGAATATATGTAAAAGAGTTTTCTTGGGAGTGAACAAAGAGAATAGAATATATATTCTCTTTGGGGGGTGAATGTTATAAGAATTATCGGGTCTGTCCTAGTATTTTAGGGTTAGGTTAGGTTAAGATACTTTCTGGGCCGAGCGCTGCGGCTAGGATGGGCTAGGGGGCCGAGCGCTGCGGCCACACTTTCTACACCAATTGGACGTGAAATTACAATTGTGTTGTACAGTAGATGCAGAAAACTGTGGTCTAGGAGCACGTCACTAAATCAGTACTTAAGTGTATTTTATGTTGCTTAAGAAAATAGTTCTACCCAAGGGTGGGCCATAGGAGAATTTATATATTGTGCACAAATTTATTCTGGCAAATTCTATGAACTTGGTTTCAGTGGCTAAAAACTGATTTAGCGGTCTGTTTACATTAAATATAATTAGGCTCATGTCGAAACAAAATTTACAGTTTTGACGTAAGAAGGGGGGGGGACAATATTCGTTTTTACACTTACATATTTAAAAAAAACTTTTGTTTAAATAATTGTCTCAACATTTTTGTTTCTAAGGTTTGAACACTATAAGGTTCAATTTCATGTTTCGGTTCAAGTCCACTTTTGGTTTCGTTTATTTTAGTTTACAAAACATCCTATATACAATTACAGCCACCGAAAATGAGTAAATAGTATATTATACAGAATTTGGTGAATTCTGAATTCAAAATTCTCTTACCTTGGTTCTACTAGTAAATTATTAAATCACTTATTAAGTGAAATGGGACTGTTTTCACTGCACAATTGCTGTCTCTCATGTACATTTGACATTTTAAAGTCAAAACATGGGTCTCCAAGTCATCTTTCTTTTCTAGAATTGTCTGTCCTACTGTATTTATTAATTAAAACATTAAACATGTGCCTTACACGCACCTCTGACCATTTAGTAAAAGTAAATTCAACCTAAAGTCTGATCTCGTCAACCTTAACCGGCTAGTCCTATTGAGTGTCTGCTTTAATTACCCAATGTCTGGGCGATGCAGTACAAACTGGGACCGGAAAGGTAGACCCGGCTCGGAAATTCAAATATACTACGGCTGCTCGTGCTCATGCCAATATTTTAAAAATGAAATATTCTTTATATAATAATCGAATTTGTGGTAAAAGTGCCCCACGTTATAGTTTCAAGGAATATCAATAGAAAGGGAACGAGATTAAATTATACAGAACTGCTGTTAAAACTTTGCGACCTTACTCTGTGAAAGTGAGGCAGTAAAAAGTTAACTTCTTGGCTGAATACAGAAATATCCGAACTTTTGAGAAGTTTTTATTTAAACTTTAGTGTAAAGTAGCGTGGCATGTTTTTCTATCAAGTTAAACATATAAACACTGTCCAATCCCTCAACTTTTAACCGTTCTTTCAAGACTAGAATAAATAATTAAAACGTAAGTTGAGATTTTGACTGTTGGCTTTGAAATCCGTGTGCTTCAGTCCATAAAATAAAAATTTAAATGTTGTGAATCAGGACCAAAATAACTCATAAATTTGCTGATTTTTTATTTTAAATTTTTTTTGTAGGAATATGAAAAAAACTGTGTATGTGGTACCTTATTCAAGGAGTGGGGACGTCGCTTAACGTTTTCCCTCCCCCCTCCCCACACTTTTTTATTTAGATATTTAGATCTTACAAAATAAACGTGGTTTAATGAAATCTACGTAATAGTTTTCAAGGGGGGGCATAGGGGCGTTTCCCCAATTTTCCTATATAGCGCTATAATCCGTACAGAAAGAACGTATATGGACGTTTTTGATTAAAGAGATTCACCCTTAGGTGTGCATCCCCGGGGGCCAGGACTTATACGTTTGAGGAAGAAATTGAAGTTTGTGAAATAGTAGGATCTCTCCTAATATCTTTGCAACCTAATGATGTAAATGTTCAATGTTTCAAACTTAGATTATTTTATCAAACATAATTCATAGTTTGAAATATTTAAGGTTACGCTGATATTAGACGATCTGATTATAATTTGATCTAGAGCGCGGTTTAAGTCTAAAGTTCTGTTTATCTTAGTACTGAGTCAAGCATGTTAGATCTGTATAAACAAGTAGTTTCATAGTCTTCATGTATCAGTATTCAATATATATTACATTTATTCAGTCAGGTGTTTCATTCACAGAAGTACCCTTTATACAGTAATTACGAACTATTAACGTGTCCATGAGCTTCTAACTTTGAAAAAAAAGTTTTGTGAACTTCTGGAGGAATTCATCAGAATTAAACACTTCAAACTAACATTTCTTGAGAAATGAAGAATGAGGCAGCTCCGGGTCGTCTACTTCAAATTGCTTCAGCATACAAATTTGGTAGATTAATTAACGAAAAATTAAAGAAAGAAACTTTTTTTCATGTTTTTATAATTTATAACATAATTGTTTTCCTAAGAACGTATAGATTTTTTTGCTTTACCTGTGATTGGCCCACTTGTTTAATATTCATAAAAGGCAAAATATTTAGCGGTTTAATACAGGATTACCCTCAAAGGATGAGACTGTAATGCGACCTGAGCTGAAAACTTTAGAATGGGATATCCTTAATGCCGATCGGTTAATTAATCTGGAGATTAATAACAAGAGGAGAGCAAGCATTATTTAATCTCGAGAATAAGTTCCCAGCTCTGAGCTGAAAACTTTAGAATGATATATGCTTAATCCTGATCGCTTAATCTGAGTATCCAATGGACACACTTTTGATTTTATTCTTAATCCTCTTTTTTGGATATGCCTATTCCCTACTGTATAAAAGTTACGTTTGATAACAATTACAGACACAATGCTATATCGATTGAACTAATATACGATTGAATTAAAGTCAGCTTTTAGAGCATTTAAACAAATATAAGTTTAATCATGTTAATATGAACTTATTAATTTACTTAATCGATGTTTGGTCAATTGATATGACACAATTAACACAGTTAACAATTAACAGAAAAACCGGGTTTTCAAAAGTTAAAGAGTACATCTTAACATGATACAATGATTGGTTGAATTTTATACTTCTTTCTTGGATATCGAACTCCTGAAATATGACGATCCAAAGTATAGTCTTTGCCTAATAAACGGACTTATTTTGTAACTGAAGAAAATTGGGATTTTAATAAAAAAGTATAAATTCTCCAGAATCTCTTTACAGTCTTATCCTTGGTGGGTTTAACCCTGTTTTAACAAGTCATCCAGAAAACCGGAGATCTTTCTGTTGAATACTTTTTGTATTTCGTTATGTTTACTAAACCTATTTAAATATTAGACTTTTGTGATGAGCCAAAAAATAACAAAACAAAACAGGTTTTTTTCCCACAAAATTGAAGTTTTTAACGGGATATCAAATGTTGAACAACCAAAAAAATGATAATTATAGCTTTTTGATAAAAACATAATAACATGTTGTAAAAAAATGTTGGGCAGTGATTAAAAACAGAACCGTGTTTTTTTTTATCCCCTGAAACATCTTCTAAATATAACAAAAATAATCATAACAGATATTCTGTAGAAAACAACGGAAACAACTTTTTTTAAAATTCTAAATTAAGATTTTTTAAAAACTAAAAAATGATTTTTAAAGTTTTATCATTTCAGAATAAAAATGTTAAGCTTAGGATTCCTGCTACTTTTTATGAATGGTAAATTTTTATAGATTTTTATTTTTGCTTTTGATATTCTTGGTTTTTAATTGTTCTCCTTCCCTCCTTCAAAAACTATCTTCCTTTTTTACTTTCATTAGCTCAGAAATATGAAAATGTTGAATAAAGAGAATCATTAAAAACTGATTTGTTGACATGTTTTCTCATAAATATAAGTTTTTTTTTATCAACATGAAAAACTTATAATGATTAAAAAATGGAAATTTTTTGAAAATATCACAATTCGATATCAATCATCCTTTTATACACAAGAGATAAAAGTAAATTAAGTGGTAAAATATTAAATTCAATTCGATTTATTTGTGCCAAAGATTCAATTCTTTAATTTGCATAATTGCAGAAAAAAAGCTGACAGAAAGGTCTTTGCCACACACTCTCAATTCATAATCCCTATATCTTTGGAACCCAATGTCGTACATCTTTGATATTTCAAACTTATATTATTTGATATTCATAGTTTGAAATATCTAAGGTCTACGACATTGGAATCCAAATGTATACGGTTTAGAAAAGCAGTGTTTGTGGCAAAGACTCAATTCATTTTGGAAGTAAGTAAGAATTCTATGATTTTCCAAAAGCCTCCTAAAAGCCGCGAAAATGCTAGAATATCTAAAAAATTACGCAAATCTATAAACTAGGAGTGCAGAGTCAGGAGGAGATGAACGATCATCCCTGCTGTCCACAAATATTTCTACAATCGAGGAACAACTAAAATATTTATAAAATGCATCAGAAATTATTCTAGATAGATTAGGATTAATTCTGCAACGAAAGGGGAAAGAAGTTCTTGTGTATAAAGGCGATCTCTGGGAATTCTATTTCGTGTTTTTTTCTTGGAGTTTTCTTTTTCTTAATATTCTTATAAGAGAATATTAATTTATTAAAAAAGTTTGGTCCCCGAGGTTCTTGGAATATATGTGAAGTAGAAAATGCATGAAATATTGGTTGAATGTGTACTGTGTATATAGTGGTGTGCTGGGGTCTACCCAGTCCTCTGTCCTCGGCATCTACACCATCTCCAACCAGAAGCTAGCCAACACCCCCCACCCAGTATACACCAAGTCGGAGGAGGAAACACAGTTCCATGTGTACTTCAGGTTCAGAATTATATGAATATGAGCTGGTTGGCTGAACTACGTTACCGCCGGTAAATCGCTGATTTAGAATTTGAACCGACGTTAGGTAGTTCATTAAATGAGGTTTAAATCTAAAAATGTTTTTTGTAGCTTTGGAAGAAGATTCTGATTATTTGAACTCTTTCACTTAATTTGATCCTTTCATTCTATGTATAGCACATTGATCAAACCTCATAGTTTTCGGGTTTACATAAAAGGTTCATAAAAAAATGGCCAAACCCGCGAAAGAGCAAATGCTAATAGAGAAAATGGTCAATAGAGAAAAGTTTATTAGAAAAAATGGTCAGTATGATAAAATTGGTCAAATAGTCAACATGAGCAAATGGGCAATAGAACAAATGGCCGTTAGAAAAAATGGCAATAGAGTAAATGATTATCGAGCAAATAGCTAATTAAGCAAATTGTCAATAAAGAAACTGCTCAATCGAGCAAACGACCAAAAATATGGCAATATAGTAAATAATGATAGAGCCATTAGCTAAAGGCAAAAACTCAATAAATAAACTGTAAATAGAGAAACTGCTTAATTGAGCAAATGGCCGTTAGAAATAATGTAAAGAGAGTAAATGATTTTAAATCCAATGGCAAATGGCAAAAAGTCAATTAAGTAAATTGCTAATAGCTCAATAGAACAAATACAGTAAATGGCAATTGAGCTAATGGAAATAAAGCAGATAGCAGATAAATTTGTATGTATTTTCTACATTTACGATATTTAAAAATTTTCAGAGACCATTCAATTATTTGGGCAATTTCAAGGTGAACTAAATATTCATCGGCATTAGTTTTACTTTTTAAAGATAACTGTAGCGGGAGAAAACGCTGATTTTTAGTTCAGCACTGTATAGTTCATACAAATAGTTGGTACGTTTGTATAGCAGCGATACATTTTCATATTTTCCCGGGAAAACAAGAAATAGTATCGTTTAAAAAACAATATTTTATTAGATAAATATACAATAAACGAAAAATTTTGAAAAAAATAAAGATTTTTACAATAAACTAATTAATATTCCAGTAAAATTTATTCTTGATAAATTATTAAAAATAAATATCAAAAATCAAATGGTGTCAATACAAATGTATCATACCTTCATGCCGGAATTCCAAACGATAAATTGGTATTTTCTCCAGCCACAGTTATCTTTGAAAAGAAAGATTTTACTCTATAGTACCAAGAAATGGCTAATAGACTATTTAGACTAACCAAACTTACCCTTAAATAAGATTTTTTTTCTCAGGGTGAAAAGCTACGGCCCTCAAGGATGGGTGGTGGGTGGTGATCTGTTAGAGGATAGCTTCTATATTGCTACAGGGATATTAAAAATATTAACATTTAAAAATATTTTATACCAACAGTTAATTGCTTGTTTGAAAGAAGTTATGAATTGACAAAATGGCAGAATTTAAAATAAAACCAGCAATTTAAAATTATTTTTTGTTCTCGTCTTCCGCTAAATACATCTGTTCAACATTACACTGGGTAGTTCAGACTGCACAGTACGGCTTAATGTATATACAGTACATGTTGTACCGGATTGGATCATCCAAATTTTAAAGTGGTTTACCGCGTGACATAAGATATAATATAGTATGTATAACTGCAAAGACATACAACTTTATGTTGTATAATTGTCAAGAAAGAGCGCAAACCCATTTATCATTTAAAATTATCTTAAATACAGTTCACATAAAACTAAGTTTGTTTATAAAAAAATATAAACATAAGAAAAAAAATGATAACATTTTGAACAATTTTTTTTACAGGACAATCGACACTTGACTGCCCAGACGGAATAGGTATATTTCTCATTTCAGTATTACATATTTTTATAGTTTTATCTTTATTTACATCTTTATTTCTAATTTTTATATTTTTAAAATTTACATTTTTAATGTTTACATTAAAAATGTAAATTAAACAAATCACATTTTTATTTTTATTTTTATTTTATTTTGACAAATAAAGCGAATGTTTAGCTGAGTAAAAGATCACACTTATTGTATAGTTGGAGGTCTTTATGGAGAAAATCAGACTGTTGTGGATGAAAAATTTAGCATAGAATGCCATTCTGATCAGGTATACAGGGAACAAAAAGACTTTGTAAACTATGAAGTAGTTTTAGTAGTTTCCCATTTATAACTTAACAATTAACATCTGAAATTGCTTTAGTCTGGAATATTTAAAAATGAGGTCTACCATTTTACCATCTTGAAAATTGACGGAGTGTCAAGAAATCTGCCCAGATTCCCTTTTATTCAATAACCAAAAAAAATGTCCAATGTTTGATGTCGATTTCAAAGATAAAAAGAGGCAGACCATATTTTGAAGAGCTCAGAAGACATATCATCTTTTTAGGACACACTTTTGTCATTTAATCTGATATCAGAAATCAAGGCTGATTTGCAAAGTTGTCTCTCCATTTTCATGTTTATTGGGATGTAGTAAATGCCGTACTCTTAAAAGTTCATCCCCCAAACTGTATCAGTCCAGGCTCAACCGGTCCGCTTTCCAATTCAACCAGGACACAACCCACCTGGCTCTAAATGCCACACAGGGACACAAGCTTAGCTTTAAACCTGGCTATTCCTCATTCTCTAATGCCACACAAGGACACAAGCATTGGCTATTTATACAGCCCTTAATTGATCTGTACCCTATAACGAGGTATGATCTCAACCCGACTAATTTCAACGGGATACAATTACTCTAAACTGCAATCAAAGCAGAGTTCTGATTCTAACTAATTGTAATTAAGGTTAATTATAGGTTACAAGATAAATTAATAGACGTAATTACAATTCATACGTCGTTATCTATATCATATGATTTATGCAAATCATGTTACGTATTACAGAACAGTTAGAAATAGTTGTAATTTAAGATATACGTCATATATCATATGATTATGCTTAAAGCTATCCATGTTACGTATTCATTTAGATTGGAGTTCCAAATGAAGAAATGAGTTTTTACGTACAACATTGATCATTAATAATGTACAACACGTACTGCAAATGTACAGAATATCGTATTATCCGATATTTATTACAGGGACTGCACTCTGTACTTCATATTTGGAAACCAAAAGTTATTTAGTAGTGTAGTGTAGATTAATCTTCTGTGCTTAAAGGGAGTGTTCGCGAAAAATGAAAGGAGGTATAGGCTTAATGCGATAAAAAGCGCTTTTATTCGCTACTAATCTTACTTCTATCTGTTGCGTCTGTAAGGAGAAAATTGTTAAAGATGTCTCATACGGTATAACTTAGCGCCCATAAAGATTCAGAAAATTGTAACATACGACTTAGACTGTAAAAAAATCTATCTAATTTCAAACAAATCATTCAGATATTACACCCTATGGTCATCGATTATCTTTCCACATTTTTATATAGTTTATATTTTATAATATTTTTTAATTAATTTGTTTTGAATTTTATTATTTCTCTTGCGGCTTGCGCAACTATCTAAGAATACCGCTAACCACTCACATTTTTCGAAATCAGTTGAAACGTTTTCTAAAAAGATAAAATATTATAAAATATAAACTATATACAAATGTTGCGAAATTAAATGGATTTTTTACGGTCTAAGTTGTATGTTGCATTTTCTGAATTTGTATGGGCGCTAAGTTATTCGGTATGAGACGTCTTTAACAATTTTCTCCTTATAGACGCAACAGATAGAAGTAAGATTAGTAGCGATCAAAAGCGCTTTTTTTATCGCATTATGCCTATACCCCATTTCATTTTTCGCGAACAGTCCCTTTAAAACATATCTAATTAGTTTTACATGAATAGCAAAGAGGTTGTCAAAAGATTAAGAGGTTGTCAACTCTATTCTTTTAATTACTCCATGCTTTTCATCATTTATTTCGTATTTAACTAGCTTGGGAACCAAGCTTAGTCTGGAGACTAAATATAAAACCGCTCAACTAAACTTTTAAATCAAGCTAAGAACATTCACGTGGTAGCACCGAGTTCCCCAATTAAAAATTTGAGGCACATTGGTCAAGGGGTTTATGAGTTATGATCGGACTTTTTTTCCTTTTCTTCCTTCAAGATTTAAAAAGAAACAATCCTTTCATTTCAATATGTTTCCGCCAACTGCTGTGTGAATGTGAATTTAAAGAAGAGTAAAAAAAAAAATTCCGAAAAGATTTTGGGGCTTTTTTAGTATTTTTTTAAACAAGACTGAGATATTAGATAATCTAACTTTTTTATTTTTCTTAATATCTAAAGTTGATTGCTAAGGTTAAAAAGAGTCAGACCCCATTTTTCAATCTCAGACTTAAAGTTTTCTATATTTACTGTTTCATGTGGATTACATAAATAAACTCTGCAACCTACTTCCTTTGTTTAAGGACGATTTAAACTTTGTTACTTTATTATCATGTTTATTGGGTCACCCCGTAGGTTGCCCCACCCCTCATGTTTATTGGGTCACCCCGTAGGTTGCCCCACCCCTCATGTTTATTGGGCCACCCCGTAGGTTGCCCCACCCCTCATGTTTATTGGG